>NW_010105299.1:106443-121066 GCF_000699245.1 Pterocles gutturalis | reverse complement strand
GCCGTGTTTGGTGCCTTGCCCTCATTTTCAGTAGATTCCTCCTCTGGTGATAAGCAAAAAGGACATTACAAGTCAATTCCATTGAAAATTAAACCCAAGTGTCCTCTGCTCAGCTAAATAAGCAATTTCTGCAGTCTAAGTGCCAGCCAGAAATAATTCACCTATTCCATCTCTCCTACCTCTCATCCCAGCCAAGAGCACCGTTTCCCCACACTTGCGGAGCTGCTGGGGACGTCCTGGGGGGAAACACATGGTTTGCAAACACCCAGCGTACAGCTCCTGGGAAGGAAACTACACTGACAGGTTCAACTGATGGCAGTGGCTGCAAAGCAAAGTGGTAACGCTGATGGTGAACCTCCCTGCTCACTCAACAGGGAGTGCCCAGCAAGCTGGGCTCTGACTTGACATTATTTCTCTATCAAAAAATAAAGTAAAATAAAGCCATTGGGAATACTTTATCCACTCTATTATGACCGAGTTCAATAGCCTTGCAATTCCAAGCTTTGGAGTGATGGCTTTACGAGAAGATCAAAAGCAGCGAGCTTGACCAACCCTCCTGGATACATACACGCTTCTCCTACAAGGAGCCGCCCGCGGCTGCAGGCAGCATCCATTGGGAGCTTCCCAAAAAGAGAACCCTGCCTGAATTATGAGCGGGCCCACACACACACACACTCAACTTCACAGTCCATTGCTTTCCCAGGAGCAGAGTCTGTGCTGTCTGCACCAAGGCAATATATCTCTTTATGGCCTGCCAGTGACTTTACAGAGAGATAAACAAAGCTTTTAAATCAAAAGGAGACGGAGCAGAAGAAAAAGTTTGGCACCCCAGAACACACGCCGCTATTTATTTTTTAACCCTTCACGACAAACAGGAAAGCAAGGAGTTTCTTACGCAGGATCTGCCAACCAACAACCAGGGGAGAAACAGGAAAGCCAAGGGTAGAAATTTAAAGAATTCTCCTAAGTTTGAAAATTTATGGCAAAACCTCTGTTCAGCGAAGAGAGTGCCTGCATTCATTTAAAATAGTCTGAGCAATGGATATGGCGCTGAACTGAGCTGTTGGATAAGCAGTCTTGAAGTAGAACAGTCTGAGTTTGCTGTTAACCAAGGATGTGATGGAAGACTCTTTTTGCCTCACCTACATTGACTGTAAATTTTGGCAGGCAAGGAGGAGCATCTACTTCACATGCATAGCATCAAGAACGAGATCTTCATCAAGGTTAGAGTCGAGGGAGGTTCTGTCATGTAAATAACACCAAAATAACAGCAAATCATCACATCTTGGCCTGAGCTGCTTTTCAACTGTGGAGCCTTTTGGACAGGCAACAGCAAGTAGGATGGTAGCTCCATCGATGACCGTATTTAATCATTTTAGAGTTGAGTGAAAAGTTGAAATTTTCAAAGAAATAAAAATACAGAGCTACGAGTTGGAAAACATCAGGAGGATACAGAGCATTCTGGTGACTTGCTTCTTTAAAAGTTTCATAATTTCACTGCCCTACAACCAGTGTCATGGATCTGGGACATGATTTGTATATTTGGTGCTGGGATAATGTCTCAATTAAACACCACACCTCCCTCTTCAGATAGAGACTCTGAAATCTCCTGCATGTTTTCAGTGAAAGTCAGTATCTTTGAGGTTTCCCTTTCATTCCCTCCTAGAAAACTTTTTCTGTCTGCTAAGACAAAAACTCTACTCCTATCTCAAGAAGAACTAGCCCAAACATTGCCCAGCAGCCACTGCTGCACAAAAATGAAAAGAAAGCTTGTGGGGATAGACTCCACAGGACCAGGTCATTCAACTTCTATTATTCTCCTGAAAGGAAAAAAAAAAATAAAAAAAAAAAAAAAAAAAAAAAAGAGGATGATGGCTTAGGGGTACCCATCCCCTCCATATAAGCCAGGATCTGCTGTTTTCATACCCACCAGAGCAAGCCAGATGCTTCCAGATGTGTGCACGAACTGTCTGAAAAGCCACAAGCCTGAACACACAAAAAGGTTGTCTGTGTGAACATGTTCTTCATCTTCAGCTCCTTGTTTGCAGCCAAAAAGTCACCTATTTACAAGAGAGGGTATTTTCTAAGGAGGCAGGTTCTTTTACTAAAATTCCAGCCCATGCTAACCAATCTGACATCCACCTTCCCAAACCCTACTCCAAGCCATGCTGCTATAATAAAAGGCTTGCTTTGGGTCACGTTCTTGCACAAGATAATTTGCAAAATTCAGAAGCAGAATAGGGATGAAACTGCAAATCCCTTCCCACCTGCCCAGATGCTCAGAGCCTTCCCTCACTCCAACTGCACAGCAGCTGAACCCCACCAGCTTCAGTAGGACTATTCTCGATTATACCTGTGTTAAAGCCAGAGGCCAGAAGCCCAAACTCAGTCCAGAGTAAAACCAACTCTCCCTTCTGGCTGTGACCACAAATCTCACCAGAGCAACCCCAGCGCTTCAGCACAAAAACCTGCTTTTCAGTATTTCAAGCTGCTCTCACAATTCTTTTCCCTCAAAACTCAGAGTACATAAAAGCAACTCCATATTCTTCTGATATTTTTCTTAAATTATTATTTCTAGGATTTTCGGGTTGTTTTTTTCTCTGTGATCACAGCTGAACTTCCTACTGGCCCAGGGGGAGTAGAGAGCAATAACTTTAAATGGCCTCGTAGATGCAGCCATGGCCTCAAGCCAGCACTAATTTCCAATCTTGTTATGCTGAAGAAAGAGGGTAAAGGAGAAAAAAAAAAAAAAAAAAAAAAAAAAAAAAAAAGGAAAAAAGGAAAAATGGAAACAAGAAAAAAACTAGAAACATCCCTTAATGTTAAAGAGAATTAGAAAGTGGTGGTTTCAGTGATAGGTTAAAGTTTCTATTTAAAAAAAAGAAGAATTTGGGATGTCTGCTTAAAATGAGAGTGAATAATTTTCCTTAGACACAGAACATCCTTGTGACATTCAGGTCTCTGCATACTGCAGGCAGGATGGAATTTTACTGACCAAATAAAGTATCGTCACTACTTGAGTACAGCAAACATTTGTAAAAACGTATTAAACATGTCATAAATTAACTGAATTTGGGAGCCTGTAAACACTCACTTGAACTTACAGCTCTTTGATTTCACCAGCATAGCCAGCTATCTGGATACCCAGAGGATCCCAAATTCATCCCTTAACCTGCTAAGGCATTGGCTTTTTAACTCCTTTTGCATTTTCTAAACTCCCTTGGGCCTATTTAGTCTACACACCATCACCTTCCCTGACAGTGGATGAAAATTAAGAGCACTGGGGAAAAGGTAACATTCTGCAACACCTTCCCAAAACGCTCTCACTTTCCAAACTCAGGCTTTTACCACTGTTGCAGAAAAAATGCATTTACAGCAAGTGCTAGTCAAGACAAAGTAAAACTTTATATCGCACAAAGAACAGACACAAACCAAAATAAAACTCCAAGAGGAATTTAGCAAGGAAGTATGGAGTTACCCACATAGATATTTGGCCAAGAAAATGGAGACGCTCTTGCAGAGAGCACTGTGACCACAGCTTCCAAGAGCCACGGCAATGGACCAACAGCAGCGATGTCCTCGGCTTTTATCCCCACTGAAGGAGACGTGGGTCTGGAGTACAAGCCATGGGGTGATGGAGAGGATACAAACTGGTCTCTGCTACAGTGAGGTCATACTGAGCTCCTCAGGTGAGGATGGCCACACCACACAATTACAGCCCTGTACCAACAGGACTAAAAGATGCTGGCAGTCTATTTTTATTTTTTTTTCCCCTACTGTGCTGCCTCTGCTCTACCTGCAGCCCATGTTACACCTATCCACCCCGCAGCATCACCCAGATGGGCTCAGCTTACAGCCCTGCTCACCGTATGATCAGGATTTCTGTGTGAGAGTGGAAGGCAGGGCTGAAGCAAAACACGAGTTAGAATTCAGCACAGTACTACAAATACAGCAGAGAGTTAAATCTAAACCGAGGAGGTCTGGCAGGTAACCCAGATTTGGTCCAAAGGGACTTACATAAAGAAGAGTAATATGCCCAAAGGTGTGAGGAAACGCAGAGTATAAAAATTAACAACTCATTCTATAGTATCAAGTAAGAGACAAGGAAAAGAGATCCCCTGTCCTTGCACTTTAGTTTCTTTCTGTCCTGCGTTCAAGCTTCCAAAACTCACTAGAGAGGCTAAGACAATAAATGTAGTTTTGTTTTGTGGTTGCACATCTTACATCCCCTAGAAAAGGCAACGAGCCACCTTGTCTCCTTTTCATCACCTTAATTAATCTTCCAGGCTGCCAGGCATTTTACTGCCTTAGGTGATGTGAAGCTGAATCTAGATTCCTAAATCAGAGCTGTCAAGATCCAAAGTCCAACCGTAGATGAAACAACCAACGTCGGGTTCCCCAAAGGTATCACTAAAGCCAAGGGAACTGCTGCTACTGCTGTTAGTGCCGTACCTGCCTCCGGACAATCCTGGTGCTGCTGAGCACTAAATAGAGACACGAACAGCAAAGCAGCAAAACATGGTCAGAAATAACCATCACAGGAGCTCCTCGGAGCAGAGCCGTAGGGCTGATGGGACAATTAAAGCTGGGTGACCAAGAGCATCTTCATTGTCAAAGACACCCAAGTGTTACTCCACCTCCCTGTTTAAGTCCTCAATAGGAGAGCGATTTCCAGGCATCTCACTCCTCTTGATTTCTCACCGATTTGAATTGGAATTAGTGCCCAGACAGCTCCTTCAGCTTTTGAGTACATAAGGAACATCTAAAAATATGGTGACGGAAATATCTCAGGTGCCTAGTTCCCTTCTGAAACTGGACTTTGCTTGCCTGCTTTGTTGTAAGTAACCAAAGGTAATTTGCTGAACAAAGCCCTAGATTGTAGCATTCATAGTTATGAGTATAATAGGTAGTGTATCAATCAAAATAATGAAGTAAAATAATTACATTGTACCAAATACTGGCACATTTTCTCTGAAAATAAGAGACCAGATATAATGACATCCTCTTTGGAAACATGGTGACAGAAATATCTCAGGTGCCTAGTTCCCTTCTGAAACCAGACTTTGCTTGCCTGCTTTGTTTGTGCTTGACCTATTTGACAGAGGAAAATAACTACAAACCTGGGGCAGCATGCCTAACCCTCCCACACAGCCAGCTCGCTCGCCCTGAACCCCTTCGCACGCAGGGACCCAGTGCCACTTGGAGAATGACGGCACAGAAGCAGCATTTCTCTTTGGTGGCAGCAGATCCAAGGCCAGCCTTTGAACGTGTGGCCCAAGGAGCAGATGTTGCCTCCTAATGTGCACATGCATCCTTCCCCTCCAAAAGCCGATTGCTCCTCTTGGGCTGATGCCAAAGATCCCCTCATGAGACACACACACCCCTCCCCTCTTTTTTCACCTCTCTGCACTGGGGTAAGCTGGGAGTAATTTTTTTTAACATCATAATTGCCCAGGTACAGTTGCAAGCAAATCCAGCTCAGTATGGCAAGATGAACTGCAGGTTTAAAAAAAAAAAAAAAAGCAAAACACAAACAACAGAAATAGTCATAATTTCTCAGCATTTTATATCAGCTGTGGGTGCATACAGAAACTGAGGCAATTTGGTCAAAAAAACAGATGTTAACTGAGGAGACGCATCCTGCACTGCAGGTCCCTGGCAGTAACGAACAAACTGTGCTAAGAGTCTCGTGCATCTAAACTGCCTTTAGAGGAAAATTGTCCCTGAGAGCAAAGACTGGAAGGTATATGGCAGGGACCAACACAGTTGCTCTTTGCATAGGATGCTGAGGTCCAGGCACGTAATTTCTAATTGCAAACAACACAAAAAAAAAAAAAAAAGAAAAAAAAAAGAAAAAAAAAAGTTGTCAGGGTCAGGAAAGAGCACACTGTAGAGAGATTCTCTGCAGGAGGATTGGGGTTATGTAGGTGCCATTCCCAGCCCTGCCAGGCACCCTTCAAAAATCACTGGAACACTTTAAAAAGGGTGTTTCTGCATCTCTGGAGAGGAGCCTCATCAGCTGGTCTGGCTTCACCAGAGACCTTGTGAGCCCCTTGCTTCGGATGTGCTTTGAGATCCCAAAATAAAGGTGCTCAGTAAGAACCAACAAACAAGTCGATAAACTATTGATCACCTGGCTGTGAGCTTCTGCTCGAAAAACAACCCTGAGAAACACAAGAGATGCTGCCATGCAAATAAGAGGGAATGAGCAGCCAAGCCCAGTCCAACCAGCAGCTCCCCTGAGGCCAGCGATGTTTCTGGGGGAGACACCTCTCCGGATTTTTGGAAAGCGCCTGCCCAGGTCTGTATTTTGCCAGGCTGCTCTGAGGCCAGGGAGGAAAATGGTAATTGTTCCGTTTATTTTTCATCTCTACATCTCCTCCCTAACAACTTCAGCTGCAGCCACATTCTATTTTTTTCCTGTTACAATTGTTTCAATAGATTCTTTATGGTTTATGGGTTGGTTTTGGTACCCCCCCCTCCTTAAACTGAAGCCTGAAATATGCTCTGAATTAAGCCAAAGCTCCATGTCACTGGGGATTGGACTGCTGCTGAACTGTTCCGTGTGTGTGTGCCTGTGTGTGTGCGTACAACCTCCTGGCCAAAAACGCCTCGGGGGCTTCTCCCTAACTGTTGGGGTCCTAAAAAGGGTCTGTTTCTCTGGGTTGGCCACCCTCCGAAACAGCTAGGAGGGGGGGGGGATTTTTCTCCACCCCCACTAACACCACGCTCCCTCTATAGCACATCTGTCCAAGCTTGCTCACTGCTGGCCCTTTCCTTCCCCATATGCTACAGGCATTTTTGGCCTGACCGAATCCTTAGTGCATTAAGCAGGAGGCCCCTGGTTCAAGAAATCTCCCCCACTTATAATATTGAGTGCAGAAGAAATGGTGTGTGCAGCGGCAGGGTGAGAAGAATGGATCAGCAAGGAGGGAAAAATAAAATTTTTTTAAAAAAAGGTGTGTGTGGAGAGGGAGAACATCTCACCCATTACCTTTGACTTAACTTTAATGTAATAAAACAGCTCTGGCTTTTAACTTTTTGTGTTCCCCAGGCAAAGCATGAAGGTAGGATTTTATGGAGGCTTGCTGCTTGTAAGCGCTGATTCAGAGGTACAGAGATCTCCTTGGTCCATTCCGTCTCTAGCTGGGTAGTTTATTCTGGGATGATGCAGCTGTGCAGCAAAACACCACACAAACACACACACCCCCCAAACAAGAGACCTTCTGCATATCGCTCTGTTTGGTCCCAGGTTTAAAACTGGAATTTGGGAACTGGTCGGTGCAGCTGGAAATCGTCCCGGCTGGACTGTGCTGGTCCAGCCCCAGTGAGGGTCATTGGCTGGGGCAGCCAGCTCCGCTGCGCAACCTCCCTCAAACCTGCCATCATCAGGCTACCTAATCCTGCATCCCAGCTCCCACGGCATGGAAACCACCAATCCCGACACTGAACACGCACATCAGCAGTGAGGACCCGGCTCTTGTTACTCGGACAATTGCTTCCTGCTGCTCCGACACACAAAGCAACATCGCGCAAGGGAAGACGGGGTGCCGCAAAGGCAGAAAAGCCACCAACCTCTGCTGCTTCTCTCCAGGTGTCCTTAGGGTGATCTCTTAACAAAATCCGTTGGCAGTCGAGGTACAAGCATCCAGCATCCCTCACACTGCTGTGCCAAAATGACCTTGGGCATTTAGTGGCGATGGTCACCGTGGTGTCTCTCTGTTTCCTGCAGCTGCACAATCTGGGGTACACAGAGGCCACAAGATCCCTGGGGAAAGGCGGTTCGGAGAGGGATAACTTGGTGCCAGACTGCCAGCCCCTGCTCAGCCAGACCTCACCTGGCAGAGCTTCCCCCCAACCCAGCACAGACCAGTCCTGAGGAAACGCCACAATATCCTTTCAGGTTGAAAGGACAGAAATGTGTTTTGTTGTTGGTTTGTTTTCTAAATAGCGTCACAAAATTTCAAATGTTGCTGGTTTTAGGTATTTGGCCTTTCCAGAGGCCACTTCCATTTGCTCAAAACCCATGTGCAACAACTATGCTTACACTAACTTTATGTCCCTTTTACACTTCTAGGTTCCTATGTGAAAAACAAATAGTGTATGATAACATTTATGTCCTTCTAGTCACAAGTCTAAAAAAAAAAAAAAAAAAAGGAAAGAAGGGATGACATCCTAAATTACCCTTGTTTCAGCACTGAGATGTTCATCGGTCTCAGGAAGCCGTAGGTGTCTGGACCTCTTTGGCACCTTGAAAACGCCAGCCTCCCTCAACCTTTGTATCAAAGACTCACCTGTGATTTAGAATGAGAGGAGTCGGTCTGCAGGAAGCAGTGTTCACCCGCCCGCGGTGAGCTTGGGAGTGGGAAATTGTATATGTACCTTTGGCACCACTTCCAGTTACAGTTATACCACAGTCAACGGTAAACAATGAATTAAGACATTTAAAAACCTAAGAACATTAATTACTAATCACAGCACAATGAAGAAGTAAAACAAAAGTAGAGAAATGTATGAGAACCACAACACAGCCGCCAAGGAGGACAACGCTCACATGGAACAACTGATCCCAGTGGTCTACTGTCCAAATAACCAGAGATGAGACAGGCACTGCACTTCTGGCAAAACTTGAAGGATAGTTGAGTTGAAAGGACACCTGGCCTGGTCATATCAACTGGTTAGTTTATATAATACAGAGTAACCTTGATGAAACTACTTAATCAACTTTGTTCCTTGCCTACTGTAAGAAGGGTAATAGTCACTTACGTTGCACAAGTGTTGGATGAATAAAATCTTTCATGGTTATAAGAACTTAGATTCACCTACAGCATCATCCCTCTGACAAACACAGTAGAAAAATGATCAGCGCTCCATCTACCTGCCAGTGGCTAATATTTTGTTCAGTCTAATGAACTTGAAGTTACAAACTAAGATCTAAGAGGCAGGAGATACCCAAAGCTGCAGCCTCACCTGTTCCCTCATACAGAGGGCACCACAAAATACTCCTGGACCAGCCCTGACAGATGACCAACTTGTTTTTAAGACCTCCAAGGAAGCAGATACAGTAACCTTCTCACACAGCTCATTTGAATGATGAGATATCCTTGAAGCTAGAAAGCTTTTTCTAATATCTAAGCTAAACCCTTTCTGCTAAAAATTACGCCAATTATTTTCCTCCTCCTCATTGCTGCTATGAAGAACAATTCATCACCATTCTCTTTCTAGCAATGTTTTACATATTGGAGGAATGTTATCACATCCTGTCAGTCTTCCCTTCTCTAGACTAAACAAATCCAATTCTCTCAATCTTTCCTCATAGGTTGCGTTTTCCAAACCTCTTATCATTCCTATGGCTCTCCTTTAGTCCCTCTCCAATTTGTCAAAATTTTTCTTGAACTGCACAACCAAAGCGGAACGCAGCCAAGGCTGTACGAAGGTTGCCTGGAAAGCAAAATTTACCCCTTGTCTCCTACCCACATGTCCCACTGAAATTCTCCATTGCAGGAGTTCTCTTTTCTGAAACAAGTTTTACCATTTTATATTCATTTTATCATTTTCCAGCACTCTACATCCTTGTCTTAATTTTTAAATACTGCTGCTCTTGCAAAGTATTTTGTGTTTTGCTTTCTGTTCTGTACTTGCATTTGTTTCATTAACCATTATGATTTTGTTTTATCACATTTCAAGTTGTTAATTGCATATAACTAGGTACAAAAATCCTTCAGAGTTCTGCTTCTCCTTTCCAAAACACTGCAATCCCACCCAGCGCGACCTCAGAAAATTTTATTAGTGTGCACTTTATATCATCGTGCAAGACAGTAAAGTACCAAGCGCATCTGAGCCAGGACAGACCCTTGAGGGACCCCACATGCCCTCCCACCCCAACAGGAAACTACCTGCATCTACTTCTTGAGCCTTAATTTACAACTAGGTGTACCCACACAATGCAGCAATTTGAAACAGAGCACAGTTCCCTCCTGTGACTATGAGGACACCATGAATGACAGCATTCAAAGCCTTATAAATATCAACAAACATCAAAAACACTTCCTAGTTTTTATTTACTAGTTCCTCTACCCTGCAAAGAAATTGTACTGGATTGGCGTGATTTGCTCTTGACAAATCCATATTTGCTGTTTCTTATTAACTTCTTATTCTCCGAGTGCTTGTAACAGCTAATTCTGGAAGCTTTTTGGGTATTGAAGTCAGTTTTATTGTTCCATAATCCCCTTGGTTCTCATTTTTCCACTATTTAAAAATAGACATTATTTTTACCCTTCCCTGGGCCTCTAACTCTACCTTGGTCATCTGTGAACTCTGAAAGATAATCTCTAATCACTCTGGGATTGTTTCAGCTAGATCCCAAAGTCCTCCAGGGTAGATTTCATCAGGTCCTGCTTTTTAGAACATCTAAACTATCTACATTTTAGCCAGCAGAGTCTTTTGCTGTTTTAGATGATCCCCTTGTTAAAACTTACTGCGTTAGTATACAACCACCATCAACCATTTTTTGGAGAAGCAACCAAAAAAGGCATTAAATATTTCATTCTCTGTATCATTTGTTATTTCCTCTCCTTCCTTTTTAAGTAATGGACTAACTAGCCTAACATCTGTTGGTTTTTATGTTTGCATTTGTGTTTTTAAGGGGTTTTGACGCAGGGTCTGATTTATGGGGGGTAATGTAATGCAAGAGCAGGATCTCTATTATCTAGAAACTCGGATACCGTGAGCAGATGAGACGATGAATAATTTTTGGCTTCAAAAATAACTGAGCCATTAAAAAAAATACAACATTCCCTTGGAAATTAACTGAAGTCTAAATAATATAAATATATTTGCAAAAGCTTCTGCTTTCCTTTTCAGAAAGTTTATCATGTAACTGTTATACATGAGACCATGTGTGCATGCTTGTGCCTCTGTGGATGAGCTGATGGCCAAAAAGTATTTTGAAAAGCAAATTTAAATGCTAATGTGCTCAATATGTAATTTCTCATCTAATTGACTAAATAATTTCCAAATACGTTTTGTCCATGGATGTCACAGAAAAGTAAGATGATGACAAAGTACACAGTGCACTTTGAAAGCAAAATAACTCAAAGTCCCTTTTTTTATTTTTCCTCAAGTGTAGCCATTAGCAAGAGATCCTTGGAAACCCTGTGGGTTTTATGAGGTTTGATGAGCTCTTAATTAGAAATGGCTGAAATTTGAACTGAGGACTTAACACTATGTCTGGATGGAAACAGAAGGCTTGCTGCTGCCTGATTTCCTTCTTAAAACAGGCTTATGTGCAAACTCAAACAAACTTGGCTAAGAATGATAATGCCAAAGTGGACTAACAGCACAGGGCCAAGTGTTTCTGATACAGACTGACTAAAAAAAAATTTCTTCCCACACTCAGACCGAAACATATTTTGATCAGAGAAACAGGTAAAAGGTTCAGAAGCAGGTTAGAGGCATCAAGAAAGGAAAGAAGGATAAGGCTGGGTCAGAGGAGGCCGAGGGGGAAGAAGAAAAAAAAAAAAATAAAGGTGGAATTTGAGAAATGGAGAGAATCAGGCAATCCACAAAGCTCTGAAAAGCGTCTGGGAAAAAAATCCCAGATTTTCAAAGAAATCTAGGTGCCCAGCTCTCTTTGGAGGTCTCAGCCTAAACTCTCAACTGGGGTAAATGAACATTGCTGGAGTGTCGGCAATGCAGAGACTACTGATTTCAGAGGCAGTATTGCTGATTCCTTCAGACAAGCTGCATCCTATAAGTGTGAAAGAACTCTGACTCCTGAACTTTGCTTGCCCGGAGTGGGATGATGGAACAACTTCTGTCTCCTCTCATAGACCCCAGATACAGAAACCAAACTGCAGAGCACCTGGAATCGCTGCAATCCTCGGTGCATTTACAGGAGCTGCTGCAAGTCCTTACAGGAGCTCTGAGGAAGTTCCCTTATGGATCTGAAGTGTTTTTTATCTATTTCCAAGCTGTACCTGAAAGCAATACCATTTTCTCTTACATACACATCTTAACCTTTCTCCTTTTCTTTGAATTTCAGGCTGTATTTGATTAACTCTGCAAAATATTCCGGGATATAGTCAGTCTGGAACGACATACCCAGAAGAGATGATGATTAAGCAGGGTGAACCAGATCACTGAACATGAGACAGATTAGCAGCTATGCTAGACAGCTGATCTATTTAAGTCTTATTGTGATGTAATTTAATTAAAATACTGTGGGGTTTTTCCAGTGTGTTATTTGAAAAAAAGGATTTCTTTTTTTTACCTGGAAGATTAGCATTAGTATTTAAGGGTGGTTCCTGTTCTGGAGAAAAGCCCTCAAAATTTTTGGTTAAAACTTTACATTTTCAAGACATTCCAACCTCTAGAAGTTATACCTCTGATGAGGATGATTCTTGTTCTCCATTCCAAGCTGAAACATGAAAAACTTAGAAATTCAAGGTTAAAGACTTAGTGAAAGTTGGTGAAAGATTTCTTAAAAAAAAAAATTCTATATATACAGGCCTAGAAGAGAGTTATTGTTTCTACTAGAAATATTAACGAAAAATTTCCCACTGCCCTTTAATACTGAAGAGCTGCACTCGATACTGTTCAGGTACTTCTGTATCCTATGAACTTCTCTACTGCTCCTATAAAACCCTCGGACATCGTGCTGACTGCAGCGTCTGTCTCTGCACAGAAGGTGTGATCCCAAGGAAAGAACTTCAGAGCAGTATTCAAACGACGGTGCGCAAAGATTTTCCAGGGAGAGAGGTGGCCTGCTGGCACAGGGACCGCAGCCACACCTTTCCCAACACCTTTGTCTCCCTCTTTGGGATGCTATCCCATGCCAAGCTGCTGGATGGGGTTTTGGGAGACCCCCTTCGGTTGCAAACAGGCTGACGTGGAGCGAGCCGGGGGAAACGTATGAATGGCATGACAAGCAGCAGCACCCTCCCGGAGCTTTTCATTTCAACCTTTTACTTCAGAAAACTGAAGATAAGCATCAGCAGCTGGACCCTGTGTAAACTGCAGTCACCGAGCCTGTGTAAATACTGAGGTTTCCGAAGGATGAACTCTGCCAAAGGCTTTGTGCCGGAGAGGGGACAGGAGCCCTGCGCGTCTGCTAGAGAACCTCCCGCTCCTTGCAACGCCCGTGGACATGTCCGAACAGGCCCCAACACGCCGGAGGCAAAAGCCAAATGGAAATTTCTGCCTTTTTTTAGCCTGGCCCCTCTGTTTAAATCAGGATGATGACATCAGAGGAAAGGAAGAATCAGAGACAGAGGGAGGGAAGGAGCCTTCAGGGACCGGGACCTGCTCACTGCGGAGCGCCGCAGCCCGGCCGGCTCTCGCCCATCAGACACCTCGGTGTTCACCGGTGCTACGCTGCCCCTTCTCTGAGGGTGAGCGAGAAATTCAGTCCCTGCATTCAACGCGTGGACGGAACAGAAAAGTGATTTGATTAATGTGTGTAGACACATATGTGAGGAGAGGGATGGGAAGAACACGATGAGAAAGTGCTCTCGGGAGGCTCTGCATTAATTAAAGGCTGCTCTCCAATGAAATCACCATCTACAGAACTGTATGCCAATTACAAGGCCTCCCGTAAAAATTTTAGCATCTTCTGCCTATGGTCCCAGAGTTTTCTGCGTTAAGTGAGCCAAAGCTCCTCGGTCCCTCCGCCACCGCTGTCCCTGGGCTGTGGGCACAGCTCCCCAAAGCCTGCCACGAGGGTCACAGAGCAGGAGGGGACAGCCCACAGGCGACCACGACAGGGTTCACGTGAAAGCAGAGTGTTTATATTCATTGGGAGCCAGGGACCAATAATCAAAGATAACTGGGACTGGACTCCCAGTAAAAATCAACGGGAACTGGGGCAGCGGCTTGGCTGTCCTGCTCAAACATGTCCTCTGCACCACCGGCATTTCCCTAGGGAAGGCTTGCGCACTACAAGGTAAACCCAGATTATATAAGCTATAGGTTTATTAGTTTTTCTCTCTGCTCTGAAAGACCTTTAAGCCTCCTTGTAACCTTATACGTGTGGGTACAACCCTACACCTGGCTAGAACCCCCCTCTGAAATCTGGAGGGGTCCATATGAGAGCAGGGTCTCCCAAACGGATCCCATTTCAGGTCTTCCCCAGCCTAGTGTTAAAAAAAACTTAATTGTTTCAATTTCATAGAATCTCATTTTACTAGAGTTTCCAACATCCCCTGGGATCATGGTAGAATTAAGCTTTACCTGTCTTGTAACATTTATTCTGGTATCTGGCAACGTGCTGGGTATTACAATGTGGGGGGAACTAAACCAGCTCCTTTTTTTATTTTCTGTTTTTTTCTGATATGAAGACAACAGATAAAAAACGCTTTAGGAGACTGCAAGACAAGTCATAACCCTTCATGCAGTCCACAGTTCGTGAGAAAGCTGCTCTGGCCCGAAAGGTTGCTTTTTTTTCAACGTTATTCTCCTCGAGAGCTTTATGCTAATTGTGCTGATCAGCAATAACATCTTCTGTTTTGCCATTTTATGGACATTATGTAAAGTAAAAGGACAATGAAGTAAAATGGATTTTGTCAAAGCCACCAAACCATTACAAAAGAAGATTCATTGCATAATGGATGCCCTTTTCCCCATA
>NW_010105299.1:45672-106412 GCF_000699245.1 Pterocles gutturalis | reverse complement strand
AAGAAAAATACCCTGGCTTCAGCTTAATTTTTCTGTTTTGTCTGTTTGATATCTGATGCCTACCAGAAGGATCTGTAAAGAAACCTAAGGCATTGAGACTCCAATTTAATAGAATTTAAGCATTTACTTCTGTCGGAAATGTTTGAAAACAATATGCTAAAGACCAAACGAAGTCTTGAGTTTTAATCACCTCCAAACTTTGATACCTTCAACAATAACACGTTGATAAACAGTAGAAAATTATGGGGCTGGAGGCAGCAGAATGCAAATGAACCCTTCCATGCCCTGACTTTCCAAACCATTTTGGACTATTAATTCTCAATAATTTCAACTGAGGCTGCAATTACTTCTGAAAGTCAGCTATCATCTTTTAAAGTGGTATTTTTTTTCCAGTAATAGCAGATGGTTTGGAGATACAGTGCCTCTAAATGCTCACTTGAGGAACCTGAAAAACTCCAGAAACAGGAGATTTTAAAATTGACAGCCAATTGATAAGTTTTGAGACTATTCTACAAAGCTGAAAAAAAGGTGAAAATAAAAGATCAAGAGGAGATAGTGAAAGAAAAAATATGAAACAGGCTTTCTCAAAATAACCAGAGCTTTCTCAAAATAACAGAACTTGCTCGGTGCCTGACTCCGCTCCTTCTGCCTTTACTCTTGTTGAGTAGCAGCATTAGTTTCACTGAAATCAATCAGCCTGCCTCTGGAGTCAGCTGTTATTTAATTTCACTGAAGGGAAAGGGCAGAATGAAGCCAGTAAATACTATCACGCTTATAGATATGTTTTGTTATGTTACATGAGAAATAGTAGCATGGGACTGCTGAGAGTTTTCAGACTGATAAAGCTGTTATCGTATTTCTATTTTTCACTGGGGAACTGCAGCACCAAGAGATCAAGGTCATGGTTAGCAGAGAGAGCTTGAGGGGTATTTTACATATGAATAACTTTAAACATATGTTTAAGTGTTTATCTGAACTAGAGTCCCTAGAAATGTCCTAATAGCACAGATCAAGCAAAGTCCACAGCGGTGAGCATCAATGAGCCCCAAGTAGCTGTTCAAGGCCATAATCACAAAACCATAAACCCTCTCCAGTGATAGCTCTATTAGTGTCATCATTTTCTTGCCCCTGAAGAACATTTCTGCCCCTTATAGCAAAAAAAAAAAAAAAAAAAAAAAGACACGAGCTCCAGTTCCTCTCCATTTCTTATCTAAATACAGCCTCTTAGTTCATCAAGAGCGTCACACTGTCCTAAGCTTCTCATTTTCACAAGAGATGAGAATTTTACCTGAAGTGCTTCAGTGACTCTCTTAGACAAGTCTGAAGCTCTTGAGACTAGTATGAAATGCACTAGGTGTTCCTTCTGCATTACTCAGATCCTTCAAGAAGTCAGGGGGAGAAATGAATATGTATTCTATATGTCAGCTGGTTATATCAAAGCCTATCTGTGTCTAATTATGGAAAACAATCTGCCTATGTGAAGTTAACGGGGAAAGCTCTAAACAGATGTTGATTAAAGAGTGCCTCTGTAGAGTACTTTTTGAGAGGTCATTTTGCGGAGTTTAGATTGAGATGGATGAAGGTGAGGTATTTGGCAGCGAAGTGCATCGTTGAAGAGAGCTACAAGATCAGGTTTTCGTAGGGAAGCACAGAGGTTGCAGTGACATTCCTCTGCAGGGGAGGCAAGTGGAATTATTAAGAGAATGAACAAACCAATTCACACAAGCGAGAAACCCTTCTGAAGCGAGTAGTCACATTTACTTCAAAGGTACGTTTGAATGTAAAGGTTAGTCCAAGTTGTGCGAGATAAAATTAGTGAACTTTTTGCTGAAGATAATGGCATAGAGAGGCTACTCAATAATTTCCAATGAAAGTCTCTTAAACTGTACTTCAGATTAAATTCTTCCTTACCTTTAACAACATTAGGGTGAATATGTTCCATTAAAAAAAAAAAAGTCTTCACAGCCCTGAAGGCACTATCAAAGGTCAATCAGCTTAACCAAGAAGAGCGCTGGTTTTTTAGTTCCCTTAAAACACTGGTAGTGAAAACAGAGCATGGTATTGCCCTAAGGAGTTTGCAGAGGACAGGCCCAGCCCTTTGGTGCTGGAAAATGATAGAAAGGCTGAGCAGAGTGTTTGGCCCATGTATTCAAGCCTTGGTGGAGATAATGCCTGAGATGGAGCAAAGGAAATGCCACAAGTTCCTCTCTCTCAAATGATGTTGGCACTCCTCGTGACAATCCCAGCAGATTTATTACCTCTCTGAGAACATCCTACTGCGCTTTATACCTCCTTGTGGAATAGCCACAATTTACGGGTAGCCAGAAGCCATTAGGTGGAGATGGTCCTTTCTCTGTCTCTCTGATTTCGACAAACAAAAATCCAATGTGCAACAAAGAGCTGCAGATAGGAACTCCACTGAATGTCTGACTGTAAATGAAACCCTCGGTAGCTCATTGCTTGGAAGTGAGAGCAGAGGTTGAAGAGTAAATGCACTTTGTCCAGGGCAGAGCATTGCTAAAATAATTTCTGAGGGCCTGTGCCAAAGTACTGAAGTCAACAGGCTTGGCAAATCCACCCTGATAAATGTAACAGTTACAAAAATAAGTATCTTTGAAAAGCAGCTGGGGGCTGGCCAACACAAACAATCAGAAGACAGCCACACACGATGCCCCCAATCCCTGAAACAGTCAGTAGAAAAAAAAAAAAGTTACCTTTCCAGTGACATTTCTATCAGGCGTGGACAGTCCCTGCTTGCCACCAGCCATGGCCACCTTGCTGGTGACTCGCCTGTTTTCTGCTCCAGAGGACTGTTAGCAGGTACCAGCCATACAACTGTGGCTTATTTCCACGAGTTCCTTTATCCAAACCACCACCAGCTCTAAAAGAGACCCAGTATTCACACTGCTCTGTAGGACCTTCTGCTTTCTTTGCTGCTTTTTTGGTGTTGTCACCTCATTGCTTACAGAGGGATGGGAGAACAATTTAAGAGGACCTTTGAGCCCACTGCACCAACGCTGGGAGTAACACGACTCGTATTTACTAGTTCTGCTGGATTATTCCATACAGAACAGAGAATGAAAATATAACTTAGCTATTTTTTGGCAGTTGACCTTACTTTTTTGGCAATTCAACTTACATCAAAGCATATTTCACTAAGTACAGAGGAAGAGTAGAGAGAAATGGATAAAGGAGAAGAGTGAAATAGATAATATATTTAAGAACTGTCTTTTCCTTTGGCCCACTTCCCATGGACTCTTTCCGTCTAATTTATGTGGTACTGTGAATCTCAGAGAAGTCAATGGACCTCTTTGCAACTTCCAGAAGAAGCCAGGAAAGAAAGATGCAAGTACTTGTAAGGAAATCCTTGAATTTCCAATAGCTTTTTCTGCAGTGGCTTAATGTCTAGACTCTTTCTTGGAATGACGGCTCTGGATTATTTTCCTTTTTTTCCCCCCAAGTACTGCTCTGCATGACTGCAAGGCACGAAGAGCCAGCATCTCTCAAAGTGTGTTCATTGCTTTTGCTAAATTTGTACCTCACTTTCAAACTTTATAAAGTGGGATTATATTATTGAAAAAAGTTATAAATGGAAAGTAAAAGGATATTTTAATCACCATTGATTTTAAAGATTTCGGACTAATTCTGCATTAAACAAACCTTCAGAATATCACAGTTCAGCAGCTGATTGCCATATCACACATAGACCTTCATTCCATATATTATTTTATATATCTTTTCATACAAGGTTAAGCTGTAGCTCTCCCTATAGTGTTGCTAATCTCAGATTGATTCCTCTTTCAGAGCTTGCGTACCCTGATTTTGCTCCATTATGACATTTCTGTTCAGTTTACAACGTTCTGTTGACATCTCAGTACATCACTAGCCTCGCTGCAGTCCTACTGACACAAAGCTTCAGCTCTGCTGCTGCTGCACTGGTTTTGCAGGTCCATCTCTACACCTTACAAGGGATGACAATTTGCTACAGTTTTGCTTAAAGAGACTTCACTCTTTGCTCAGCAACTCCCACTTTAATATTTCAGAGACAAGCACCCACTCCACTTTAGTCCAAACCTGGACTGAGTGCAGTCTGCTTGTCACCAACAAAGTTACACGATCAACAACACATCCAGTTGCCTTTGTTCCCACCCTGAACTTAAATTATTTTTCCTCCAAGTACGAAGCCAGAATATATGAGCACAATGATCCTAGGAGGAAGCACCATTTATCAATATTGTCCATTTATAGAAGGAGCCAAAAAACCCCATATCCCATCACAGATCCAAACTCACATCTCCATAACCTCAACAATGCTACCCCAGCACGTCACTTTGGCACACAAAGGTCCCTCCATCCTGTCTGTAATAATGTGGGTCCCACTAGAGTAACTTCGTCTGGTAACACAGTTTTATAGACATTAGCAAATGTGATGTCACTGTGCATCCACAATAGGAGCTCGTAGTGATTTAACTACCAGAGGTTCCAAACTATTCTTTATTTTAACCACGGCTTCCAAGTTTAAAGTATTGAACAAAGTCATGGTGGCAATGGCAGAACATTGCTTGTCAGGCAGCCCTAAATCTGGGATGCATTAATGATTGTTGGAGACAGCCTACTTCTTAATTCATACTGTAGGTTCACAGAGTTGTTGTCTGCAAATCTATTAATTCAGAGGGTCATTGGTCTGAACGCGAAGGAGCACAGGATCATCTAGAGAGCAAATCCAGTAAAACAGTGATGAAAATGAAAAGCTTACATTTAGAGAAAACGTGGGTCAGCTTTGGTGGAGGTACCTGCGCTGTGGCATTGCTGCTTTATTCTCTCTGTTTTATGTCACCAGCACCAAAATTTCGCAGAGTTTTTTCAGACATTGTCTCCCTTTAGTCATGGATCCTTATCACGGGTATTAACATTGAAATAACATAATCAGGTTATGAAAGGCCAGCTCAAGTTATCTCCCGCCCACAATGCACTCCATCAGATGAGCCAGAGGGACAAGACGGAACCTCGGAACACATCATGCATTATGGATCATCTCTTCCATCTCTCAGGCACCGCATTCTTATATCACTTCTTTACAGGAGGCATGAGACAGAAACTAATATATGCACGTCTTAGCACAGTACGTAATGCAGTGAAGTCTTGACCTTGTTCAAAGTTACTAAGTGCTATTAATATATATAACGGAAATAAATATTAGCCTTGCTTTGCAGCTCAAGCAGCCTGAGACACAAGCCCCCAGGCGATTTGTCAGGACCAACGGGGAGCCAGGTATCCTGACAATTCCCTTTACTCTAAGCACCTGACAAGTTCATTCCCATCCATCCTAGGGCTCCTGCAGGGGGGTGAAAAAAAAAAAATCGCCTCTAAAAATGTTCCTGCTTTATCAGCAAAAAGAGAGCGATAACAAAAACAGCTCAAGGCAGACAAAAGCTAATTGAAGCATATGGGTTCGCACAGATACTTAGAAGCACTGCCTTAAAATAGCCCAGCGAGACCAAGGGACGAATCTTCCTCGAGGACTGCAATAGTCAGACAAGGAGCCAGCAGTCAGCAGCAAGGCTTGAAATGAGCCATGATAAAACATCGCCAGGCAGGTCAGGCACCTGCTTCAGGCTTTCTGAAAGGACAATGTGGTCCACTGAGCTGAAAGCAGCAGTGGTGAAGAGAACATATCCCTAAATCACTCTCCTACACGAGATGGCTGCCTAAACTTTCCAGTGGGCAGTCTGAGTCCTGCCATGCTCTTGTCTTAGAGCCAGCCCCAAATATACATATGAGATCATGGGTATGGAGGTGCTATTGATGCTGCACTGAAGTGACCTTCTCTAGAACCTTGAGTATAAATGGAAAACACCATAGGCGACCAGACAAAAATTTGACACATTGCCTGGAGAGAGAACAGACTGTTTCAGTGCTTGAAAGAGGAATGCTGGATGGCAGTAAGTAATAGAGAGCATCCATTAAGCAGGATCTCTTTGGACACAGATCTGGGGGATAAGTTTTCAGTGTGACATTGAATTCTTCAGACACTGTAGTAGGCTTAGCTTCTTTAAAGGAAATTTGCTCAGAGGAATATAAGCCATTTCCAAGCATGAACAGAGTACATTAAAGTACTGACTCAGGCTTTGATTCAGAAAAGCACTTAAGCACCCTTCTTGTAAAGGGATACTTTTCAGTGCTCAGCCCTTGGAAGGGAAGGTGTATTGTGGTCTCTTTGGCTCAATGCCACATATCGGGGCATAAAATAAACCTCCAACTAATGCAATTAAGGAAGAATCTTTCACAGTGGACGTATTTAATCCATTACTGCCCACTGCAGCAGTTCTTGCACCTAGAACCAGTCACTGTCAGCAGCAGCACACTGACTAGACAGAAGAATGACCCATTCTGATAAAATAATTGTCTGAAATATTTAAGAAAAAAAAAAAAACTATTGCTTTGCACTGTAAATTTGAAAGCGATGACTTTGCTCTTCAGCTGAGATAGTTTTGCATGGATTTATGTGACACACACAAAAACAGAGGCACAAGGGATGGAGGACAAGAGCACAGCTTCTGTGGACAGAGGAGCTTCTGGCCAACAGCATCAATAGGCAACAGAACCACAGGGGACTCCAGAGATTTGTACATGCAAGCAGGACCATGGGAAGTAGGAGCAGAGGCAGAAAAAGGTTGGCTTCATAAAAAAAAAAAATACTTGATCTACAAGAAGAAAAAGCAGCAAACCAGGGGAAAAAATACCAAACAAAACCACTCGTATTTCATAGCTGGCTGAACTCTTCGGGAAAAAAGATTACAAAGACTCCCACCAAAATTACAAGAAGAAAAAGCAGCAAACCAGGGGAAAAAATACCAAACAAAACCACTCGTATTTCATAGCTGGATGAACTCTTCGGGGAAAAAAGATTACAAAGACACTCACCAAAATTTACCTTTTCTAAATTGTGCCCAAAATGTCCAAATTTTTAAAAAACCCTTGTGACTGCTTTTATCATTACCGTAAGAAAGCATCAATTATATAAATATCAAAGATTCTAAATCACAAAATCATTCATCTTCTAAGCAAAATTAATTTGTAATTCTACAGCATTTTATTTCATGATGCTCTAGTAAATGTTCGGTAGTGCATTTTGCAATAATAATAAACTAAAAGCAACATGAGATCTCAGTGCTGTAACTTGGCTGTTAAATCTTTTCTTGAAAGTGCTATGAGCTTGCCAGAATACTTGGTGAGAGATGTCAGGGTTGCAAATTGACACAAAAAGAATTACGCAGGTTCTGTTATATACTACAGACTTTTCTCCTAGCTTTTTCTGCTGTGATTTATCTTCCAAACTTTGTAAATGTTTTTATTATAAATATTATTCTTGACATTAATATTCTTATTGTAGGACACCTATAGTTTTAGTTCAAATTACAGTTTGAATTTGATCCTCATCGCTCATGCCATAGACACAGCTTCCTCATCTCTCTGTCCCTTCAAATTATTATGTAGACATAGTGACATTACACAATACAAGAAAATAAGATAAGGTAGGAAACTTTTTTCTTTTCAGATGAGAAAACAGATCTTGAATATCATAGCCAGGATTTCATGAGGAGTTAACAGCAGAATTAGTTATTCCTGTTCCAGTGCCTTAATGATGCAATCATCCTTCCTTGCCAGTTAGCTCTCCTTATAATTACAGTGTACAATGACGCATGTTTTAAGAGTATAGACAAGCACAGAGCTAATATCATGTTAAGTGGGCTGTCGAGTAACTGCATCAGCTCTCTCGAAGTCTGTCCATCTAGGGATGTCCTCAGAGGAGCATGATGAGGGCAGCTGTGGATGAAGAACATCCAGTAAAACTCCTAAGATTTATTTGCAGCCTAATGCATACAGTTTCCTTCTGTAGTTCCCAAGGAAGCAGATGCGGTCCTCTCGAACGTGTGAGAAGGGCAGTGCAGCTCTTCCCCTTGGATGCAAAGTCAAGGGATGCTTTTCCTTGGAAGAGAAGAAATTCAGATTTAACTATGTCCTGGAAAGCGTACAGACTGAGCTCGCTCATCTGTCAGCAGCAGCTGATCTCTCTCTGGCTCGTTTCACATCTCTGTCTTCAGCCTCGTGTGACCAAAATTACTTTTGGCCCTGGCTGCACAAGGAGGACAGTTTGGCTTTGAGTTCCTGAGAATCCATCCCCTATTTTCAAGTTTACGTGAGAAGAGATAGCGCAGTCAAAGGTGATGTCCTGTTCTCATCTCTTGACAGCAGGACCCTCTTACACTAGTGAAACACTTCTGGGCACAATCTACCTGCTGGTAAGAAGTGCCATCTTAACAGTTCTCCCAAAGTCAAGAAAACCAAATGAACCTTCCTAATGGAACCTTCCATTCAGATTCCCAAAATACTGTGCAAAAGTATTAGCACTTATCTTCTATACGTTGGTTTAGAGCAAGGGCTGGCTAGGTAGCATCTTAAGCTCCCTTCCATGCCCAGCTTGCTCGGATTATGTGCTACAGATAATGGCACAAGCTCTCATCCTCACTGGCCTCATTGATACTTTCTTCAGTTTCCAGACACAGAACTCCTGACAATTTACATTTACAACTTCTCATCCTAATCGTCTTCTCCAAAGATAAGGTTTCTTCTTGCATACACAGGCCTTTTATGTATTTGAAGACTTATATCCTCTCTCACTCTTTTCTTCATAGATAAAGTGAGTCTAGTTATTCAGGATTTCCTCAGAACTCACACGTTCTGTCTGACCAACCTGTTGACTCCTAACCCAAATTAACTGGGAAAATGGGAAAGAAAACCTTTCATAGCTTTGCAATGTTATTAAGGACTTATCTTTTAAGGGCAATGAATGTCTTTGCTGACATTCAAGCTCCTGCCAAGGGTCTCTACAGGACAGCTTCTTTCTGATTGAACTTTTAGTAATCTCTCAATTTTTCTAACTTGTCACCTGATCATTAACAGCTAGTTGTCTACTTCTGAAAACCCAGTGAACAAGCATTCATGGGTGAGACTACTATTGGAATGACTTGATTTGCACAAAACGAGATGATATTACTAGAAGATCTAGATAGCACAAAAAGGGCTGAGCCAAATTGTATTAAGTGCTATAGAAATACATGAAGAGAAGAGCTCCTTACTAAAAGATCTAAACTAAAACAGAAAAGAGAGATGTAACTGTAACAATGACTCCTATTTTACAGGTGAAGAACAGAATATAGAAATGGAACATTTAAATGGCTCCTAAGAAGTCAGGGTAACAGGTAATTTCCTAGCTGGATCCCAGCCTTAATGAGTTGCTTCGGAGGTCCACTCAGTCACAGATCAACACTTCAGCCACACTCCTTCCAGTCCTTTACAGTTTCAAAGGAAAAAGTCTGCTTCACTCATCATGAAAACAGCTCCATTTCAAAGCCCAAAGAGGCTGTGAAGGCCATAAACTATATGAAGACTACAGTGGCAATAGGAACACTCTACTGAACCAGTGAAAGGTATGAAGATCAACTTGTGAAAGGCTGAAGTAAGGTCATGCCTCTTATGTCAAAGAAAATTCTCTTAGTTTATCTGCCAATTTTTATCTCTCGTTTCTCTGGGCTTTCCAAAGCTCTGCAAACCAAGTCCAGCGTTTCATTATTTATTTATTTGGGATGCTGTGTGTCACAGTGACACATTGAGAAACTGGCATCTGCAATTTTCACATGTCAGAGTGACTGTAACTTGAACTGACAAAATAAATTGCTGTTCACACACTCCCACTGACTTTGTTATGTCCCTGAAGCCCTAGGCCTATTTTTTCAATTAAGATTCCCCCTTCTTCCATCCCCCCTCTTCCAACTGCAAAAGCACAATGAACAGCTGGCAGAAGGGAACGTGACTTCCACAGCTGGCAGTAGTTGACTGGGAAAGGCAATGGCATTGCTGATGCAGAGAGCAAATAACTCTCCTTAGCTTTTCAGGAAAAGGCACACATCCTTCCTCCATCAGCTCCTGCTACCCAACCTTTTAGAGCTCAGCCTGCAGAAGAGAACAGGGCTGGGTCAGGTTTGCTGGAGTCTTTTGGCTCGAAAAAGGAGTGGAGCAATTCTACCAGGACAGAGCAATTCTCAACTAAAACCAGTGGAAAATTTCCTAATCAGGAGATTAAATTGATCTCCTCATCACAGGAATGTAAGAGATCTGAGTTCAGTGAGAAACTCTACTCATCTCCCTAGAAGTGGTAGGTAATAAAATCTCACATATGGGGATATCTCACTCCCTGCATGGTCCAGCAAGGGAAAATAATCTTAAATAAACTTAAAGACCTGAAAGCCCCCTAAGCTTTGGCTCATTGAAGGCTCAAAATGAACAGTTCCTCTCTCTCCTTTGCCTGATTTCCCATTAGCAAGCCTGGGCCATCACCTCACTTCCGACTCCTACCTTCATTGCTTCTTGTCCCGTCACAGCGGGCATGGAAAACATCCTCTTCTCTGCAGCGGCGCAAGCCAAACAAAGCAAGCAGCAACTATTTCAAGCACCAGAACTAGTAAGGCTCATGAAGCAACGCTGCCCAGCTTTCTCAGTCCTGTGACAACCTTGCCTGAGCCCCTGACTTGGATTCCACATAGTCGTCTTCATTTGGTAAAATGCATCACATACTCCTAGGTGCTCCAAAGGAAAACATATTTTGTTTAACAGTCCAGGTTGACCCAAGTTGTTCCCTCATTTTGTAATCCTTTCCATTTATTTGAGCTGAATTTGGAGCAACAAAACCACATGTGGCTTGCATGACATTTTAATTGCAAGTACTTCACACACTTCTAAATTCCTTCCTTTCGTGTGCAGCACTACATATTTAGTCAAGGATATGTTGGGGAAGGTCAGGGGGAGGAGGGAGAGAGAGAAGAAAAGAGAAATAATCTTCTAATGCACTGGCCATTCCAGAAAGAGCCCTGCTCAACCACAAGAGCTAGTCATTCGTATGAACAATTCTATATTCCTATGAGCAGAGCTGCGAGGGTGAACTCAAGTTATCTAATGACAGCCACTTACCAGGCAGTCATCAACTCAGGGATGTATCTGGTGTCTTGTGGCCTAGGAATTTATGAGAACACAACCTAACTGGATTACAAATAGGGTTATTTGGAGGCTTCAAGGTCTGCGGTAGTGACTATCTCACAAAAAATTCTCCTTCTGGCTATGAGACTGCAAAGAACACCATGGTTCTGCCTATCCCAGATGAGCCGTCAACAACACAGCAATGAAAGGAATGAGGGAAGGAAAGAACGAGGAAGCCCAAAGTCTTCACAGAAAGGCACTCTGAAAGACTGGAGTATAAAATATAAACCAAATTAGTGATATTAAACTAATGCAATTATTCAGTTGAGTACATGAGAACAGAAATTGTGTTTCCTACTTGTAATTTTTAAATTATATGGTCAAAACCAAGGTAAAAATCAAAGAACAGCTTGCATGTTCTTCCACAGCTGGGCCCAGGCTTTAGCACGGATCACGGTTTCTGAGCTCAGGAGTAATATTTTTAGTCTTCATGTCAGTTATCATCCCAAGATTTCTATGCTGTCCACTTCCCAGTTAGGTTTTTAAGGAACAGTCAGGAGCCTTCAAACTTGTTTCCATTTCATTCCAATATTTAAGTGCATTATGGGGTGGCAGGTAGTGATGAAAATTTTTCCCCCTAAGGCTTTCCCATAAAACATAAATATTAAGCTCAGAGTAACTCTTCTCCATACCCCCTCATCTCAGGTTCCTGAACTGAACCTGCTCCTGCCCAAAAGGGCAGCTCACCCGTGCTCCTCTCAACTCCGTTCCCAGATGTTCTCACTGCCAGATGTGTGTGCACATACAGATCTACTCCAGTCCGGTTCTGCCCTGATTTCCACAAGAACAAATGGGAAAAAAAAACTTTTTAGCCAACTAAATATTGCACAGAAAGGATGAGAGATGAGCGTTAAGAACAATATCTCCCGCTGTCCGAAGTGGTTGAGCATGAACTCAGTAACAGCATCTAAGGCAGGTGTCTAACAGGGAGAAGGGGGTGCACGAGCAGAGACATGTCCAAAATGCCAACCACAGCTCAGCGTCCCTTAGGCATAGATGCCCACATCTCTTCATGTCATTTCAAGCCATGGAAATGAAACTTTCTTCTCCAATGGGCATCAGCAGGGCCTTTGAGACTTTTGGTCTCATGCTAAGGAAACCAAGGGAAGTAGTTGCTCTGCCTTTAACCTTGAAATGAATCTACTGAGACCAGAAATCGCTAACTTGACAGTTGAGAGTATATTCCTCTGCATCTATGCAGCAGGTAGAACAAAAATAGCAATAGTATAAACTTCTTCCCATCAACTCCCTTCTCTTCAGCACTCAGCTTCCAAATACCTGTGGGCACCTTGCTGTGCATGTAAGAATCACAGACTGGTTTGGGTTGGAAGGGACCTTAAAGCCCAACCAGTGCCCCCCCCTGCCATGGGCAGGGACACCTCCCACTAGCCCAGGTTGCCCAGAGCCTCATCCAGCCTGGCCTTGAACCCCTCCAGGGATGGGGCATCTACAGCTTCCCTGGGTAACCTGGGCCACTGCCTCACCCCCTGCACAGGAAAAAGGCTCGTCTGCATTTTCATACCCCTGGCAGGGATGGTGGGTCAGTGGGAGGTGCACACAGGATAACCAGAGGAACAAGGACAGGCTGCAGTAAGCACATACACACCTCCTTACCGGCAGCCCAAGGTTCTAGAGAATTCCCTGAGAACTTGCGAGGTCAGTGTGTCGCCGTTTCCTTACTCACCCCTCCCTGATGCCCATGAAAAAATTGTTCCCATATGAAAGCATGAACTGCAGATGCACAATTTAGAGACATTTAAACAAATTTCCTCTTCAGAAGGACTGACCAAGGAAGAATGGTCTGATTCATGCAACTTAACTATGACTAAAGACACTGTTTGTGCTTTGAAAATGTGCTTAGGTGTTGGCAGCCATCTCAGAGCTTTGTAGTGTGTCAGCAGGTTACAGATTTGAAGACCAAATTAAATCTTTTAAACTCAATGCTATTCCAAATGAAGGCCTTAGCATTTGAACTCAGCAATACACACTACAAATATTTTAAAGTAAATACTGATTTGTCAGAAACAAAGGTATTTTTCCAGAGCTGTGTTTGTTTCTGCAAAAAGAGAGATGTTTCTTCCTCCTCCCTAATTCAAACTGAGCAGCAGTAGCTGCATGATTACAATATTCACAGTTGTGCAGGCTGAAAACCTGCTTGCTTTACAGAAAGCACCTGAATTCCAGTACTCACCATGCTATATGAATGCCTTGACAACACCAGAGAGTTTATTGGGCTGGGGAGTTGGGAAATAGCAAAGTTCCTTTTTGGAAACAGAAGAAGTAGAGAAAAGAGAAATCCAGTTGGTGATTTCCTTCTGTAGCAGAACACATCTGAACCTCGGTGTCACCAAGCCAGACCATGTGCCATTCAGCAAGCCCCTCTAGCAGAAGTACAACTGTCCCATTAACAGGGCGTGCAATGAGAACTCAGCAAGGCAGAGACTGCCCCAAGGTACTTATCAGTCAGCAGCAATATACACAAGAGAGATCCCATCCTTACTAGACTACATCCAGCAAACATATTCATAGAGTTTTTCCAGGATGCAGCAAATTTTGTTTTTCTACTATGAGGCACGCTACTTAAATTACACGCTATCCCCAGGAAACCTTCACACTGTCCCAAATTTTTTTGACCACCTCCTCTGGAACACAAAGAGCAGCCATCCCTGTAACAAAGGTCTCTGTTCTGGAGCATTGGACTCCCATCTGCTCATCTCTGGAGATCCTGCTAAATCATATTATTCCTTCCCCCACTCTCCTTCCAGAGCAGAGCTGAATGAAGAGCAAAAGAGAACCTCAAGGTGAATAAAAGCCCTGCGTTAAGCATGGGGTTACACACAGGGGTTGTGGTACCACAGCAGCCTTGGAAGTGCCCATGAATCCCCAAAGCTTTGATTTCAGCATCAAGTAACACTGGCCTGAACATTCATCCAGAAACGTGCACTGGATAGAATTATTTATGTATATCTTTTCTTTTTCAGAAGGTTCACTTCTCCCCTCAGGTTGGGAGACTAAAAAAAAAAAAAAGGCCAAGAACATCACATTCCCTATTTGGGTCAGTCCAGTGACACATCTCTTCCAGCCCCCTGCCCAACAGATGAGTTGAGCCAGCACCAGCTGCTTCAGTGGTAAATACGAAACTCTGCAGCAGGCAGCTATGGAATAACCTTGGTGAGAGGAGGTTTCTTGCCAGCCTCATCCTAGCTCCTATCATTTAGTAGCTGGCTTACACCCAGAAGTATGCAGTACCCAGAAGGATGCATAGACCCCTTTTTAAATGATCCTACCATAATCGGATGTTCTCATTAGCCTTACATATTTCTACCACAGTCAGTCATCCCATAAATTGAAATGCCAACTGCTTATTTACATGCTGAGGGCATCACATGCACAATATTTAATAAATACGTGATGTTTATATTCCATCAGGCCTCCTAGTCCAAGTCTGACCATGCTTTACACACAGCAACAGACAGTGTCTGCTCCAGCAGAATATAAACTGTCCCGTCCAAGCTGCTGGGCAGCATCATCCCTGCTGAGAGAAGAGGCAGATGACTATTTTGGGCAAAGTTAACTTCAAGGTCTGTAACAGAACAAGGAACCGGAGCAAGATCGGTGTTTCCCACACTACCTGGACCAACAATATTTTTGCACACTTTTGTGGCTGGCTCCCCATGGTGTATTGGACCATGGAGGAAACCATTTTCACAGCCTGGGGACAGCTAGTCTGTGCCAGAGCCTCCAGTCAGTGCAGTAACTTCAAAGCAGACATGCAGGGAAAACTAGGAGAAATTTATGGACAACTGACAAAGCAAGCATGGCTGAAGATACTAGGAATATTTTTCAGAAATTATTCTGAAAAACGCTGATCACAAAAAAGAATCAGACATGTCCAATATATACAGAATCTCCTATACATATGTGCACGTATATAAATATAAGTATATTTTTCAGAAATTATTCTGAAAAACGCTGGTCACAAAAAGGAATCAAACATGTCCTATACATATGTGCACATATGTAAATATAAGTACATATGGGGATCTATAAGTATTTATTCAACCAGGTGAAAATTGTCCAAGCAAAACCACATGATGTTTTTCTCCTCTGTCATCCGCATGTTAACATTGATGAAAAATTTTCACTGTTTTCCTCCTTCTCAAAAGAGTTCGGATAAGGGTATTTCTCTTGCCTGGGGAAACACACTGTCAATTATCTTCCATTTATCTGCAAAATTCAGAAGAAACACTTCTAGTGGTTTCTGAGCAAAAGTTAGGTTTGTTTTGTTTGGTTTTGTTTTTTTTTTTAATCTGCCTTTCATTCCTTCTCCAAAGCAGAGGTAAAAATAAAACTATTTTCACTTTCTTTCCAAAACAGATAAAATTTTTCCTTGGCTGGCCTGGTGACCCCCCACTCCATTTAGCACTTGTTTCCACTGCTGGGGAGATCCATCTTTCAGCAGAGATACTTTTCCTGCTTTACATGGAAAGTATACACAAAGGCAACAGGCACTGGTAAGAATAGTTAGGACTAGAAAGGAGCCATCAGCAATACAACATTTAGTCATATTACAGCCAAATAGTGAGGACTGAGCAAAAATCAGTTCATTGTATGACAGCTTGTAGTCGTGCACAAGAATGACACGCTCCCTGGGACAGGGACTCGCCATAAAAAAGACAAGGAAAGAAAAGAGTGAAGCTCATGCTGATCTTAAGTGGTCATTACTTACAGACTAAGAAATATGGTATCATTTTTTGGGTGCAAAATAGGCATCTAAAGGATTCACTCATCTCTTAAATGCCTTGTTACTCCATTCAGACTCAGCAGAGAAGCAAACACCTTTGAATATGCTGATCCAAGTCTTCTTACCCTTAACACAAGGCTGAGCCCTGGATCATTGCAAAACCTGGGAAGCACAGGGAAGGCCCAGCTACAGAATGCTCAACTCACCTTGCTCTTTATAAGTAAATAAATAAATAGCCCTTAAGAGTTTGCTTAGCTTCAAAACTTTGAGGGCTTAGCTTCACTCGCTACAGCTTGCCATCCTTTCAGAGAGCCCAAATTTTGGCCAAATTTGAGCCTGCACAGAAACCAAGGGAAATGTGACTGGGGAAGGCAGGAGCAGGAAGAAAGAAACAAGCTTTCTGGAGGATCTGAACACAGAAACTGAAACAAAAGAGCCTGTGAGGTGACACCACCACCCTTCTCAGCTCTAAAAATGACACCCCATCCCAAAGGCAGGGGGAGAGCGAAGCTGCAGCTCTGAACAGCTCAAACATATCTGCATCAATTGAAACGCTTCATGACCATCATGTAGCAAACATCATGCTCACTCCTATCAAAACTGGATGCCTGCAAGCTGAAAAGTCTTCCTTGCATCTTCAATCCATAGAAAGAATTTCAGTGTGGCCATACAATATTTTTTTTTTCCAAGTCTCCCACCTCCCTCCTGTCTCACCGAACAACAAGAGATGTTTTCCCTTTAATCTGCAATGCCACCTTGTGGCTATAAACAATGAGAACATTTAAAATGCATCAACATTTAAAACAAAACTCTAGGTCACTTTGACCAGACATGGAAGTGCCACATCTGTAAAAGAGACACTCGATGCAAGAGGACAAAAGTCCTCTGTGGACACCTGCATTTTCTTGAAGCTAGTGTTTACTCTGTATGGACTTCATTCATCTAAATTCACAGAGGCATACGGACAAGAAGATTATGTAGATCCAGTGATGGTTAATTTCATTGCACCCTCTCCCTACACACATCAGGAGGCAGGTGGATAGACAGTCTCCTTGGGAGAGGGTTGCAGGTTTTCTTTAGATCCCTTGTCTCTTGTTTCATACAATCTGTTCACGCAAGACCTTCAGAGAAGCAGCAGCAGCAGCGCAAGGCCAGACCCTGCAGCCAAGGCATCAACGATCCCAACCCATAGTGCTGATGTTTGCTGAAAGCATATGGTGATTGTCTGGACACCTCAGGTATGTGCAGATATCACTTTCCAGCTTGCCCATTAGTCACTTTTGCAACAGTAGGACTCCTTCCCACCAAGGGTTTACAACCCTTTCAAAACGTCAGTCACAATGACTTCCCCAGGGAAAACGAGATTTGTCCCAGGTAGAATCCCCTGCCTGACAACGACTGGTGCTGCGACAGGGTATCTCAACTGCAAAAGAAGCAATTACAGCCACAGCTTTTAGCTGTGTGCTACAAAAGCCGCAGCTCATCCTTCCCAGCTCTCCTGGATGGAGGCTGTGCCAACAGCCCAGTTGGACTCTTCCCTCCTTCCCTGTCTCTCAAGACAGGCTCACTCACTCTTTAGAAACATGTCCCTCCTTCAATAGCTCCTTCAATCCAAGACCAAGTGAAATACTCATGATCTTCTCGTGTTATGCTGGGAGATGCACTGAGATCCCTCCGGATCTGGTTAAATTCAAGTTGGACACTTAACCTGTCTCAGGGTCCAGTATCTAAAAACTTGGTACAACTCAGCAGTTTTCTTCTGAAGGCCTCAAAGATTTATTTTGAAATAATTTAGCATGTCTCAGAGTCGCCTTTTGAGCAGACAAGTATTCTTCCCATCTCACAGCTGGCAGGCCAAGGCACACAAATACTAAACCCTTCTGGGTAGGGAGTAGCTGCCCTGCTATGCACAAAAATTATTGTATTTTTAAGCTTTAAAATACGATTCTCTCAAGCAAATTAGGAGCAGCTGTCCCTCCCTGGGACAAGTTGGCTTCTCACAAATATTTGGCATTTATAATACTCTTGTCCTTCGGCCACTGGGCCTGGTTTGCAATTAGGCCTGATTTTAAGACTGAATAGCCAGGCTATTGCTCTGGGTTGCTGGGGCCTGAGAGGTAGGACAAGGCTCCATTCAGCAACGGTGCAAGTCAGGGCATTGCAGAAGCTGTGGAGGAGCTCCCACCTCAACATCACCCCAGATCCCTAATCCGACAGTGGGTTCATTCCCTACGGCTTTGCACCCGGGAGGAAGCTGGCACAGAGTACTCACACTGACACATGTACATCTACTCTACCAAAGCACCTTTCTACATCAACTCTTAGCAGAGCAAACAGGGATCACCCACAGAGGGGTTCCTCTCTCCTTGGGGAGCGTTCAGCATGTTGCCCGTGGGATTGAGTGTCAAGGAATCTCCATTCATGGTTCTGCTGGAAACTCAATGGTGCCAAGTGACAGCACTTAATACTGGCCTAGATTGATCCCTCCTTACTTTATACACTTCCTGAAGCCTCTACATCATAGAATCATAGAATGACCCGGGTTGGAAGGGACCTCAAGGATCATGTAGTTCCAACCCCCCTGCCTGGCAGGGCCACCAAACATACACATTTACTAGATCAGGTTGCCCAGGGCCCCGTCCAACCTGGCCTTGAACACCTCCAAGGACGGGGCATCCACAACCTCCCTGGGCAGCCTGTTCCAGGGCCTAACCACTCTCCTAGTAAAGAACTTCCCCCTAACATCCAACCTAAATCTTCCCTCCTTCAACTTGTATCCATTTCCCCTAGTCCTGCTATTGTCGGCCCTTTCAAAGAGTTTACTCCCCTCCTGGGTGTAGATTCCATACGTCCAGGAGATAAAGCCTCAGGTAAGCCTTCTAGATCCCCACTCAGATCAATAAAGAGACAATAGCCCTCCTGAAAGTAATTCAGATCTTAGATGGACTAAGACAACGTTTCCGTAACTTGTTTATGATGTCACTGAGACATTACCAAAGATCCAACTAAAATCTGAATACATAAACCTGCTGCTGCTTCTCTGTCCCCAAGACCTATTGTCATGCCCCACAAGGAAGTTAGATGGCTTTGATAAGACTTTTGGCATGTTATTCTTATCCCTGCTATCTTATAGGTGTTTAAAAAAGGTTGTTGGATTACTCGTTCATGTACTTTTCCAGAAATTCATACTAAGTTAGTGGATCTCTAGCTCCCCAACTCCTCTCCTTTCTTCTTTTTTTAAGAATATTCACTATGCTAGTCTTTTCACAGGCTTCCGATTCTCTCCTTCGCAAGTTAACCCCACTTGAAGCACTGAAATATCTTTTTTTTTAAGCATTCTAAAATTAAATTCATAATTCCAACCAATCTGAAAACACCTAAATTATCCAGCTTGGCCCCAACCCATTTTCACGTATCTAGGTTGGGACATTACTGCTTTTTAACTAGTCCTAATTACAGAAGTCATCTAATTAGCGTTAAACTTCATATGAATAAAAGACATTAAACAATTATCTTCAGTGCTGATATGTTGTTTATTGTACAGCAGAACAGCCTCTTATAACAGTGATACAGAATGACACCTAGTTACTGCCAATTGTTCTTCAACATTATATCTTTATTTAGTTCTTTGGCCTTTCTGATTTTGTCTATGCTCCTGCTACATTTCTGTGCTCATTCTGGAAGCCTGACCTAGTTTCCTCTTATTGCATGCTTCTTTCTTGCATTTGAGGTCAGCGATGAGCTCATGGCTAAACCAATTTAGTCCCCTACGATACTTTCTGAATGGGATATCTTGAACTTGTGGCCTTTAGACTCCCTAAGGGTCTGCCAGCTTTCCTTAAGTCACTTTTCCCTTAGCTCGCCCTCCCAGGAGATCTTTTCTCCCAATTCTTCAAAGTCTATTCCGGTTACCTTGTGTTCCTGAAAGCTGTTTTGTAAAGTTTTGCTGTGATTTTTCACCATATAAAATACACTCATTTTGCCTTTACGGTCTTTATAAAAAGGCATGTAACCAATCTATCAAAAAATATATTTACATATAATATGTGCTTAACAAAACACAGCAAGCAGGAGTAGTAAATAGTGGTAAGCAGCAGTATGAACGGATTCAGTGAACACTTTAGCTTACCAATATATTGTACTGTACAAATACAGTATTTGCCAAAGCCATTTGTTAGGCAGTAGGCATTGAACAGAGCGCTTCACAATGACATGTTTTGACATGAAAACTGTTTTGGCCAGAGGAAATACCTAGCCAGAGAAGTAACCATTCATACCTCCAGCCCAGGCAGTGCTGTTTTGACTACTGATATTTGAAGCAAATTGTGCAAGCACAGAGGGGGAAAAAAAAAATCTCATGCAATTGATCTAATTAATCAATTTACCAATACTACTCTTGCTGAATATCTTAACAACTGGAGGTGCAGTGAATTTTAACAATGCATGCAGCACAGATTTGCTCACCTCCAAGATACAATGGAAACATAAATTCCCAACCACAGCAATGAAAAAAGCCAAGCATGGATAAAATTAATCTGTACAATACGCTCACACCAAAAACTGAAAATAATGCATGGCCTTTCTCAAACTATGCTGCATTAATTAAATACTGAAACATGAGGATCCACACTCCTGCTGTGGTTTGAAGGCTTATTACACTTGCCCTGTTCTAATGCAAATGACCTCACTACCTATAATCTCATCAACAATCACACATTACCTGGAACCTGCCACAAGGCTGAAAAGAAAAAAAAAAAGGAAGCTGGGTAAATTCTAGCTAACGAGTTAGAGATTTCTGCAGTCCCAAAGTTGCCCTCTCTGCCCATTGATTTTCTTTCTCCACCATCACCCAGGCATTCACCCTTTCTGGTGCTGAAGCAATCTGCTTCTCCAAGAAAGCAACACGTCATCTCTTTAGGAACTAAGGAGCAGTAAGACACTTATTTCAGCTCTCATTTACCATGATTTTGTGCCCTAGTCATGAGTTAAGTTCCCATTTTCCAGGACTCTAAATTAGAAGATGGTAACAATCCTTTCTTCCTCTACCTCCTAACTCCTCTCCTTGTGACTTTAGCAAGTGGGCTGATTGCCCTATAACTCAAACTCCACAAATGGAAAACATCACTTGCAGCTGCTATTTGCATTATTTCCCTGCTTTCCAAAAGACCACCCTCACACCTTATTCCTGATCATCTTCACCTCCTGCCACGTTTCTCATGTCCTCTTTTTCCTTAGGGACAGGGGCAGCCAGTTATCAGCCCCAGGTTTGGTGGAACCCTGAACAAGGATCCACCTTTGCAAGGTAGGTAACCTGTATTACTGGAAGATTGTGTCTTCTTACGATATACTTCAATGGCTTAAGAGTTCAGGGGGAAAATATCACAGAAGTAGTAAGAGCAACTGCTTTTTCTCCCTTATTCTGTGATTAAGCACAGATGCCAAATCCTGGACAAACAAATGAGTTCTTCGGATAAAGAAAAATGGAGAGCCACTCAAGCTGGCGGAATTACAGATGTAGTCAATGGAGCATCGAAAAAGTTCATCTGGAGATATATACAAAAGCCTTTGCACTTTACAGTCACTGAACGTCCTTTAGCCTCCCCATAGAGGTCAAGATGACATAGACAAATAAATGCCATTCCAGCAAATAAGTGTATTTATTTTTCCCCAATGGGGTTTTTTAGATGCTGGATCAAGCTTGTAAACTCTCTCATGCCAAGTACTCTTATTTATGCAAAATTTGATTGGTCTCAGCCTCCCAGAGACACCTGAGATAAAGACAGCCTTGGTGTCCTCTTGCAGCCCTTATAGCAAAACAAGGAGCAAAACAAAGCATTAATTTTGAAACCTTCAGGAGAAGGAAGCAGAATAGATTCACTTGTCAGTAATGTCCCTACTGATTAATATCAATGCACGTGGTAGCAAATATCAGAGAGCATTATGTGGATTTATTTACATAATTATTGGAGAACTCGCCCTCCCCTCCTTGACTTTGATGCTTGGTACATATTTATTTACACAACACTGCACTGCCAAACAAGCCAAATGTTTTCCAGAAAGACATAAGAAGAATTACAATTGTTTGAGCAGTGGTTATTTCAGGATGATAAAAAACAAACTCAACTCAAATCCATTTAGCAACTGAAGCGCTTTCCTCAGATCACAAACAATGCTGCTGCTGTCCTTGCGTGGTCACTGACCTTGAGTGGCTCTGCTTAAGTCGTCATTGCAGCTTAGGAAGAGCTCTCACAGGTATAACTCAGGCAGAAGACAACAGCTGCACCCAGCAATGCGGGAGAAGGTTAGGGACAAAGCCCCAGTGCCCACAGGTGTTAGAGAAGGGAAAAAACTTTGAGAGATCATAGAATCATTAAGGTTGGAAAAGACCTCAAGGATCATCAAAAGTCCAACCGTCAACCCAACACCACCCAACCCACTAACCCATGTCCCAAAGCACCACATCTATACGCTTCTTGAACACCTCCAGGGATGGTGACTCCACCACTTCCCTGGGCAGCCTGTTCCCTCATATTACAGAGAACAAAGAGATGAAAGTCAAGTGGCTTGCATGAACCTGTATCAATACCACAGCTGATCTGCAGATCTCCTGGACCCAGCCAGATGCACCAAAGCCGCATTTCCACCGGTGCCCAGACAGCTGCAAGGCATCAGTGGGCTCCCATTACACCAACAGACGTCACTGCCTGGTTTTGGTACCCAAGACCTTAGCAAGTCAGACCACAAGTAACACCTGCTAGTAAGTGGACATGTGGTACATTGTATTTTATACATCCTCCAATATACAACATCCTCCAACACTGCTCCACCCAAGTCATTCTCACACCTTCACAGGATGCACAGCACAGACCCTGATGGGATGGCAGAAGAACACTTACCCTGAGGGGTCACACACCACCTTTGCAGCACATCAAGCCTAAGCCCATCTCTGCCCAATGTAAACGCAACCAGTGCGGCTCGCAGGGCTGAGCTCTGCCTGGTGCGAGCACAACCCTGGCGCATTCCTGTCCGGACACAGTGAGAGGTGCATTTGCCTTCATTATTTTTATAACATTTTTCATTAGTTTGCTGAAATTAAAGAAAAATACTCCACAAGTTAAATCAAATATAGGGAAAAAAAAAGTTAACTAAACTTTTCATTAGTTCCAAAGGTATCCGTTGGAGGTTTTGGCAGGGGAAGCTCTAGTTTTACATTCATCTGGACACAACATGGTTTTTTTCCCAGATCCTAATTGATCACTAGAGTTACTCAGCACACAAACAATGCCTGTTGTTTTGGAGCCGATTTCTCAACCTATTATGTGTATTCCTGTTTACAAACAGTGGCTGCACCCACTTAACTCTTATGCTTGCCTGCATGTAGGCAACCACAAAGTAATTTTCCATGTTCACATCGAGAGTCTGGAGCAGACACAGACACTGAACCCAGAACACCCAAAATTACTTCTCCCCAAATAGCACTGGATTTGGGAGGGGGTGTAAATGGTGGAAGGAGCTAAGGAGAATAAGGGAGGTTACATTACAATACTTTTAATAATTATAACAATTGTCATAACAACATGAGATTGTGCCACATGCTTTAAACACATGGCCCAGTTTACATTCTGGAGCGTACGTGTAACTGCTAATGTGCTCCTTTAGGGAAAAGGCAACCAAGTGGGAGGCATCAAGAAATTCAACCTACAGCTAGAGACACTAAGAAAAGCAGGGAACAGAGCAGTATCTATTTGCGTGGGCTTGAAGTTTTGGGTTGCACAGAATCGTGGCCCCAGAGTTCTAACTTCAGCTCAAATTTGAACAGAAGTTTTCAAAAGCCGAGTGTGAAAATTAGCCAGAATCATGAAGTTTTGCCTGGCTCAGGAAAGGGATCGGATTCATGTAAAATTATAGTTCAAACTGGTTTCCACCCAAGAACATAAATCCACCTAGGTTTGCCAATAGGATTCTGACTGTCAGCAAATCCTCTCTTTTGGCAATGCTGGATAATTTCAAGAGTTTCAGTGTAAAACTCTGAGGGTGTGCCTGAGCCATTGGTCTTTGTGGGAAGAAAAGGGGATGAGGGCCAAGGACACCCCTGAGAACAATGTTCACCCCAATAACCTACCCCCACGGGGAGTACCGTGGCAGAGGGAAGGTCTCTCGGGATTTTTTTTCCTCCTGATTACCATAATCCATGAAGCATGTACTTCTGCAAGACAGGACACAGTCTGGGAATCACATAGCCCTGAGACTTGTACTGGGGCTTCTCCTGCCTGTGCCTCACCTTAGCAGATCATACAGGTAAATCAGCACCTGAATCTAAGTGGAATTAGAAAGCCACATTTTTTAACCTCTCTGAGGTCCTGCTGGTGTATAAATACCATCCCCTTACCTACTGACTTTCATCCTCCCTTAGAAAAACAGGTCCTCTACCACCTCTGTACAGGCCTGATGCATTTAGCCAGGGACACGAGCCAGTCCCTCTGCAAGGGAAGCACAGTCTGGGCTAGTGAGGGGGAAAACAGCGGTTTGAAAGGAAGGGATGCTTAAACAAAAAATCACTTCTCAGAGCTGCAAGGACTTACTATCTTGCCTGCGGCGTATGGCAGCTCAGGGAAGAGGCATTCACAGTAGTATTTTCTCCTGATAAGCAGAAAGGGTCCTCTCATATTTCCACTTCTTTCTGCAGTTTAATACATGGGGGCTGAGGTCTGTGACCATGACCTCAGCCGTCTTACAACATTCCCCACCCTGGGGAAGCCCCACGCTTATCGTTTAAGCGAGTATTAAGTCTGCACGCAGCTCTGTGCATTGAGAAAAATCCCAGCACACATTTCTCTCCTCTTCCACCCAATGTAAAGTGAGGATTGATTTTGCTCCAAGCAAGGAGGAGCATTTGGAATATAATGAAGTTGGAAAGGGTGGAGTGGGAGTACAAAGAGATGAGTCCAAGCTCAGCATGACAAATGGTATACAGGACCAGTCGGTTTTACTATACACTATCAAATATCCGTAACTTAAACAGCAGAGCTAATAAGCACGCCAATGTATATATTTACATTGCCTGAAATGTGCACAGCCCTGTACAAAAATTAGAGTGCAACTGTTATGATCAAGCCATTAGAGAAAACAAAATTAATCCAAAGCATAGAGCAGCTCTGCTAACAAGCTCCCTGCTTTGCTGGCTCCCCTGTTCCCTAAGACACTTCTCAGCAGAGCAAACGAAGCTTTTCTGACCTCAGAATGAAGGAAACCTTAAGAACTAATTGTAATGGTGCTTCATCTAGCTAAAATGCAAATTAAATAGCCATCGTGAGAAATAAAGACCATGAACAGCATGGAGGTAAGAGGAAAGTTAATTCCCTTTGTACTGATGTAAAGGTAGACTAGACTTTCTGGAGGACTTTTGGCAGTGGGCATATCATACCCTCCTCCTCTCAGTAATCTAGAGTGATTTCTCTCTTGCTTTTAGCTCTGGGCAGAAAGTTTTTTAGGATTTTGAGGATTCTCTCTCCCCTCCCACTACACCCCCATGCCCAAGTCAGACAAAAAAGTTTAAAGTTGAAAAAGTTTGTATAGAGCAAAAAAGCTAATGAGGAAAGGGAGAAAAAACAGCATGGGTAAAGTGGAACGCTCGTCTTTTGAACTCTAAAGATATCCTGTTTTGCTTTAGATTGCTTTTACTTGATGTTTCTGTCACTAAATTTAGCCTAATTTCAGCTATTATATAATTTAAAATTCTTTGTTGTTGGATAGAAGAATATCTACAAAAAAACAGAGCCTTTCTCATGAGAAATTTGGAATAATCCAGATTATTCCTGTCCATAAAGATATTAATATTTTTACTGAAAATTTTCCAAACCAGTTCTGCCTCTTTATGCAGAGGGAGAGCTCTTCATAAGTTTCAGATGCTCAGTTTTGCAGCCTACATGACCTTTCAGTTCTCGCAGATTTCTATTTGCATTAAGTTATTCAAATAGTGTAAACTAGGAGCCTATCAATAAAAAAAAATACCACACTCCTAAAAAGATTTTGGGGACTGCGTGTTTTGCAGGCTTGCCTGCAGGACTGGAGATCTGCACTAGACAGGGAAGTTCAAGACAGCCCTTCCCCTGATAATGCTGATTTCTCCTATTTCTGTGCCATGGGGATGACAAGCAGCCTTGCTGTGGGATGTTGCCAGGCTGTCACTGAACACAAGGATGTCTCAGCCTCCACAAAACAGAAATATTTTGTGTTTGACAGAACAGCTCGCTGCAGTAGCACAGGGGATAGGAACAACATGCAAGGGCAGATGGGGAAAAAGAGCAATTTTAAAGGTAACTGCCTCTTAGGCCAGCAAAGAAAACCTCTTCTGGAGTTTGGAGATGGTTTAAATGAAGAGCCAAGTGCTCAAAGAGACCTTGGGAGACAGAGATATGCTTCTGTCTGATTACTACTTGAACAGTGGGACTGAAGGCATCCCAGCCAGGTTCTTGTCAGACAGACATGGACATTCACCAATTCACATCTCCTGAGGACCCACTTCTCCTCTACTATCATGCGAGCTGTGATATAAATAAATCTAATGTAAAGAATAAATTTGCATGGCACTTGTATCTGGAAGGAGCCCAACGGAACATGTTTAGCCCTTTGTCTGCAGTCAAGATGTAGCCACCACAGAGGTCAAGCACAGCAGCTCCTCAGGTACAGCAAAATAGATCAGGTTTATTGTATCCATTGGAAATTGCACAAAGGCGGCATGGTACAGATAAAGTTTATGCCTTCTGGAATCTAGCCAGTACGCTGGGATTAAGTCTTCAACATTTGGAAAGACATTTTTGCAACCCAGAGGTAGAATTTTGGTTTTACAGATTTCCAAGGTAACTCCTACCATCAGATATCTCCTGAACAATAGTACCAGGGTGCTGTCGATACAGCATCAAACCATGATGGAAGACTGTCTTACTACTCAGTAACTCCTGTTCCCATCATCCGGTCTGTAGTTCATTCTGCAAACATCTCCTATCCAAGTTCTCCGCTGGCCATGGTTCAGGCTCATGTGCAAGCTAGGCAAAACAACACACATTTTCTCCTGGCTATATACATATGCCAGCAGATGTTTGAGCTGAGATTTTCAAGATGTATAAGGTCTTTGGGGTATGTAATCCCTCATGTAAAAAAAATCCGTTACTTCCTAAAGCAAGTGTTTGAGCTTTGGAATCACATACTGTCCAAAGAGAGGCATCCAGGGCATTTTAAGGACAAGGTGTTTTTATCCGAAACGCTAAATCATCTTTTCGCAGCAGTGAATTACTAAAACTGTTCTTGAGCAGTTCCTGAAATGAAACAGAGGACTGACCTCTACAATGTCTCCAACTAATGTAAATTCAGGCCAACGAGGTCAACTAAGAATCACTTGCACCCTTTGCATTCTCACAGCTCATTAGGAAACACTACTGAGAGAACCCCACTATGTGTTAGTGAATGGTACAAGAATTCAGCAAAAAAGAGAATATTAGGTAATTTCATCTGACCATTATCCTCTATAAATGCAATTACTAGAAAAGGGCATTTCCCACCTGCCGGCTGCCAGGTACCGTTCCTTCCCACTTAGCATTAATATATCCATTCCTTTTATTAGGCAAATAACCAGAGACTCAATTCAAAACCGGAACCCCATTTTGTTGAGTATTACAAATACTGCTATCTGGACGTCTATAATGGCCTAGCAATTCAGAGACGCATTGAGACGCACTGCAGGGCTCCCAGCTCCCTTAGCGGTATTTTCTACCAAGCACTTAAAACACAGCTTTGTTTCCACAGGTTCATTTCTTTTAACTTCATGGGTCATTTCCATTTATTCCCCAAGTTTATCTAACTAGCTGTTGTCCCTCTCTCTGATATATCAACATTAAACCATAATATCAAGATTAAGCAAAATTATTTGAAATAACAATGAACAGGAGAAGTAGAAAGAAATTATGATCTGTAGAAAGGTTAACGTGCCAAGTACAGAAGAGTTTAAGCTTATATTTCCGCAGGGAGAAAAGTGTTCAGTGTCTGCAAAACCAGTTAAAATTGTATTTGCAGCACATTCATAAATGTAAACAACACTTGACATGTTTGACTCATGTTTTTTGGCATTTCCTTTGGATTTTTCACAGATTTAAAGGCGAGAACAAAATTAGCCATTAAGCTATCCATTCTGAGCATCTACCATTTATCTCAGGCACCAGATCTTGTCCACAAAGAATTTCTTGAAAGCTGGGTTAGGGCAGAAAGAAAGTGTCCTCATATAACCTTAGTACAGAAATCATTTAGATAGCTGTAGTAGTAGCTTGAAAATTTGACCTTCTCACAAGTATCTTAAAGTCTGGTATTGTAAGGACCTCACTGCAAGATATACAGCTCTTTGAGATATTGCAAATACGGTTTCCTGAATAATATTTTCACACCAATCCGAGTCCTACTGGTGATAATGTCTAACTCAAAAACCAGGCACTAATAGCCCACGCTTTCGGCCAGCCTAGCCCTTATTATAGCTTCTTGGGTATAAAGAATTTAGAGTTAAATTTTAATAAATGTTTAATTAATGCTTAAAATTAAGCTAAACCATGTATTCAGCAGCTCTCAGCTGCTATTAATATTCATTCCAGAGCTCCGTGATTAATGCATACAGGGTTTTTATGACCTTTAATTCAAATTCTGAATCACTGTTTGATTTGGCCATTGTTAACATATTTTTTTGTTGGCTACTCTCAGATTGTTTTACGGTTTGGAAAGCATTTGAGAAACACTGGTTCTCTGTGCAGAACAACTCTACTTCATTTTCATATTAGTCCTCTTTTAAGAAAGTAGGCAACAAGGGACAAGGATTGTTATTGCGTAATGTTTCTTTCGCCCAAGTACTAGAAATCAGTCAGATCAGGATTTTTGTGATGATAAGTGATGTATAAATACATAATAAATGAAAGTCCACATTGCAAAGAACACGTCTTCTGAAAAGAAGATATGTACAAGAAGTCTTCTGAGACAGCTCTGCCTTGGGCTGGTCTTGGCAGAAGCAAAGGACCAGTAATAGATTTGACTCCAACTAGAAACAGTACACTAGAATGCATGCTGGTTTATAAATATGCTAATACCTTCAATTGCATTGCTATCGTACCAGCAACTGGACAGGTTATGGAGAATAAATGAAACAAACTGCCTTTCTTCAAGAAAGAAGAATAACCTAGCAATCATGCTCCCTACTCTTATTACATTAGTTAGGACTGATTTTAAGAAAGTCAACAAAGAATACATTGGGCTAACCAGTACAGCGTTTGCATGGTCAATATATTGAGTCCTATATATTTAGCATGCAAATGTACATGTAACTATATAATTGTGTATAAATAGTGGTTCCTTATAGATGCCCAAGGCTCTTTGGCCACCGGTGCTACGTGGCCCCTCTTCAGAGATCCCCCAAAGAATGATCTTTTATGCAAACACTGTGTGTCTCACTGGTGCTTCCCATAGCGCAGCCACGTGCCACTACCCATGAAAGTCTTCCTTTTTCCTGGCCAGGGTCTGTCTGAGCTGACTTCCAAAAATCTCTGAAGTGAGAAGCCACTTGGACAGTAGCGCAGCTGAGAGCCATCCCCAGATGAACTGAGGGAACCATGGAGGAGTGGTGCACTTTCGGCACAGCAGTGATGCTGACAACAGTCCCTCCCTCTGTCTCATGCACATGCTGCAGGGTGAGGTCAAGAGAAGAGAAACCCATGGTGACCCCCCGAGAGGCAGAACTAACAGCCATGATGTGGAGCCTGAGGAGGGACACAGCCCAGATTGCTCCCGCTCAACCCTACATACGGTCTTGGGGACCACGCATCAAACTTGCCAACACCTGGAAGCACACACTAAACATCTCAACAGAAAAAGTGTGGGGGGGGTTGGTATTACCAGCACTAAACATGAGGGTAACAGATGTGCCGGATCCTCCACTCCTACCAAAGCAAACCAGGACTCCTGATACTCCCCACCTCCACCCCAGGATTTGTTCCTGTGCTGAAAGGATTCCATTTGTGGAGCTGCTGCAGTCTGTGCTACAGAAGATCCATTGAACTGACTTCACAACCATCACTTGTGGTTTTTTGATACTTGCTTCTTTATAACTACATTACAACCTGCTAGTTATCTCAGGAAATAAGTAATTAACCCTTTCCAAATAGTATTTTCTTGCAAGAGAGAATGCAGATGTCAATATCTATATAAAAAATAAGTTACTGAAACACAAAGCAGTGCACTTGTAGGAACGGCATAGGAGGAACTGTGAGAAACTACATCACTACATTGCTCTTTGGTTTTGGGCAGATCCAAGTTCCCCTTCCAAGATTTGTTTCAATCCTAAACATTTTAAGACTCTCACATTAGGTGGAAACAATACTCCACATACCGAAGTCCAGATTGTCATCTGGGACTTCATGATATTGTAATAATCATCTTAACACTGAGCAATGCTATAGCACAGACATTCAGCACTACAGATCTCTCCCCGTCCCTTGAGGTACCCAAGCTTACAGACAAGAGGAATATGGGAATTCAACTCTTCAAACTTCATCTGTCTCATTAAAGGAGTAATTTATAGTCTCTCATTAGAGAAAGTGATTTTGTTTTAAATTGTTGTGCATGAGAAAAAGCCAACTATGAGCAAGGGAATTATTGAAGGCTACGCTTGCTCCTTTATCCACCAACTCCACATGGGATTAAATTGCCTTGATACAGATTCAAATTTAATTTCAGAACAATGCATCATATTTCTCTGTGCAATACCAATCTGAAGAAAATAAATTATAATAAGCAAAAAGGATATAAAAAATATGATATCAGATATGACTTGTCTCCACTTCAGCTGAATGACTTTATTGTTAGTCAAAAAAAGAAGTGAGTCATTTCTCTATCCACTGAACTTCTGACTCCGATACATTTCGGTCGCTGATGCAAATGGATGGAGTTCTGGATGAGTCCATCAGCCTCCCTTCTTGGAAAATCTTGAGGTTTTGATGAGGACTACAATGACAGCAAGCTTGCTGGTGCTATTTATTCAATCATCAAGTCAAATATTCCCTCCGTAGCCATAAATCTGACCAGATTTCATAATGCAAAAAAGAGTTGACCTGACTAGTTCAGCATATGATCAGTACTTTCAACCACTACAAAACAATAAAAAAACAAAAAAAGTATTGCCACAGTAAGTATACCATCTGTTTACTGCCATTAAAGAGAATAATACTTCTTCACATTTAGAAATATTCATATTTTTTTTCCCCAACAGAATTTGTTGAGGCTTAGACTGAACTCATGATACAGTTCAGCAGCCTCTAAGAACTGCAACTAAAACAATTTACATTTGAAATGACCCTGACTGAAGTATCTGCAGTGTGACCCTGGTCCTGCTTCCTCACATTAAGAACCGTGCCAGAGATTTTTATGACGGACAGTACTGTCCAGTTCACTTGAGGACAGGATTTACTCCTGTGCAGCCACCCACCACCAACACCTTTGCTCCATGAGCTGCCCGAGTGACGCTTGTCTATCCCGCAGAAAATGCAACTCCGCTACTGTTCTCTGCTAAAGGTTATTACTTTAAGCCAAGTAATTTATGCTTTTAGTTTTCACAGTTATAGCTCCAAGCTTTTGGAACTAATTTCTGTTTCTACTAAAAGCTAAAGTGGTGTCCATCGCAAGTGTGGCTGTTTCAAGAAAGAGAATTGCTGTGGGATTCAGTAAATTAGGATAAATTTCTTTTGCCTAAGAGAAACAACAATTTCAGCAGATGATAGCTGTAACATACCCTTTCCCACCCCCACAAACCATGTGCCATGGAAAAAGTCAGTAATAACAGCAAAAGTCACCTCCCAAATTAGGATGCAATGACACAAACGTTGGTACTGGATCCCACTGTTCAAAAGCAGCACTCTCACATCACCAACGGCTTCTTTATTCAGCTTCTCACATCACCAACGGCTTTTCTGTTCAGGCTAAAGTGCAAGGCTCTAAAAAAGATAAAAACCAACAATTTGCATCCTGCGAGGTAGGTGTAAACACCCCTGCTGCAGGGCTGCACAGAGATCCTGTCCTTGCTGCTTGCACCTGGATAACAGATTTCTGTTTATTTTTCAACAAATGTACAGTATTTGCAGAGAAGGAATAATAATTTTTGGTTCCCAGTATACTCAGGTTACTACAGGTTATTGCTGAGTGAAGTTCATATCATACCAGAGATAGCTGACATTATTTTTCAGATTAAACAGTTTTCTTATGGGGAAAATGCTTTTTTCATGCACAGCTTTTGTGGAAAACTGTTGACACTGCTGAACGCTTCCATCAGGAAGAACTGCAGCTTCAACTCCTTGAAATGAAAGTGCAAAACTCTGTAAAGATTACTTGACTCTTATTTTGGGCGGTTTTGCCTCTACCTGCTCTGACTCCTCTTTGTTTGTTGTTACCAGTGTGACAGGCGGATCCACGTGCACCCTGCGACCGCTGCTGAAAGATGCTGAAGTACCTGCAGAAGTGGGCGAAGAGAAGAATTAACCTCCCAGGGCAGGCAGGAACGTGTGTAGAAATTACAAGAACCCATGCCCAGCTCTCACACACCTCTGAAGCAATTTGGGGGGCCAGGACAGCACAAGCTGTGGCTGTTAAACAAGACAGAAGCGGCAGGATGGCGAGTCGGTCAGTTTGCCAGAGCAAGCACGAGCCTCGGGTCAGCATCCTCCAGAATAGTTTCACATATCAGCACATGGTCCAGCACTCAAAATAGTTTGAGTGCTGGTGCATTTTATTAAAGCACAAAAAGAAAAAGCTCCTATGAGCTCACAATGACCTGAGCCCTGGAAAAATGGTGGCAGGACCAATGGCTCGTGCCCATCGGTGGCTGCCGAGCACACCCCCCTTCTGGCTCCTTGCCCATCCATGGGGCAACTTCTCATCCACACAGGGCACAGCTCACAAGGGGAATGCAAACATTTTAACCAACACCACCCTTCATGGCCATGACACCAGAATGGGCCCAACAGGAAAGCACAGGGCTGACACACAGCCGCCTGCCCTCCAGTCCCCATCCTGCACCAGTTCCCAGGGAGCCTTCAGCCCCTTGGCTGCTGGTTGCGTTCAAGCATGATGCAGCAGTGCAAGCAGTGGGGAAAAATAATTAAAAAAAAAGGAATACAGCTTGACAGGATACAAAACATCTTTCTGCCTCTTTCCAACAAAGCAGGAAACTGCCCCTCGAAGCTTTACCTCATATACCCCCTCTACTCAGAAAAACACCGATTTTGGCACGAGCAGTCGCGCATAATGCGGATAGCAGCACACAGGCAGGGCTGCACGCTTCCCCCAGCTCTGCAGGCTTGGCTCAGGGAGAATTCATTGTGAACAAAACATCCAAAAGGAATAAACCCTCCAGGTGCTCAGAATAGGACTTTCTCCCTCCTGCTGCTTTGTGCTCTCTTCCTCCCTGTGTTACTTTCAGAAATACCGAATATGTATTTTTAATGGTACAGATTTCTAAAGAACCAAGTATGAGACTTTTTTTTCCCCTAGGAACACAGCAACTGCTCTACTAGCACCGACACGAAGAAGAACGCTTTTGAAATCCATCTGCCAAGCAGAGTCAAATCAGTATTACATTGACCACGAACACCACAATTATGTCTCGGGTTGAGCATTAGTGCTCACCTGAAAAGTCCGTGCACGGCAGGGATTGCGTGACTGCATTAAAAAACCCACTTCTGCAGTGAGCCGCACACCGGGGCCAAAGAGCCATCAATGTTTCATCTCCCTCCGGCCCCGGAGGAGAGGAACCGCACGCAGGAGCTCTGGGGTGGAACTTGCACCATGTATCTGCAACCGAGCATCGCCTTCAAACCCGCTGCTGCTCCAGAGGGACCCGGAACCGCACGCAGGAGCTCTGGGGTGGAACGTGCACCATGTATCTGTAACCGAGCATCACCTTCAAACCCACTGCTGCTCCAGAGGGACCCACACGGCTCACAATCCAGGGGGGAAACGGGCTGTTGCGGGGCTTCTGAGCTTATGAGATGGCTTCGCAGCGTACAGAGATACACCAACGAAATAAATTTAATCTTACAAATCTACAGCTTGACTTGAAGCTTATTAAGGTCAGTGGAAAGCCTTCCACTGATCTCTCTGAATTCTGATTTAGGTATATGATGCACTAGTCTCAACTAGTGTTGATATCATTTATTTTTGCCATTGCAACTTCACGTTTATAATTAAAGTTGTAGTTGTTGGGTCCCTGTGGGATTCCTCCACTAAAATCCCAGCTTGCTTCAGCAGAGAAAGTGGCTTCCAAAGACCTTCTGATTGTAAAGAAAAACAAAGAGTTGAAACTTTTACCCAGGATAAAAAACAAGAAAACTGAGGGGAAAAAAAAAAAAAGACATTAATGCTAAAAATCTCCATTTTGTTACAAAAAAAAACAACCAAAAAAAAATCCCAAAGTAAAACAATGCTTTTCTGTACTATTTGGCTAAGAGGTTTGTTTGAAACATTCTCCTAGAGTTTTTCTGTACCTCAACGTTTCATACTATAGATATTGGCTCAATGCTTCACTACCAGAAAAAACAGACTAACACACCTTTTAGCACATCATTAATCAGAGAAGGAAGAACTAGTCAAGTTGCTGGGGAAGACTCCAGTAAACAAATTGAAAAACTTCACTCAGCCAAGATTTCAACCAAGCCACTTGGGTACCAACGCAAAACATGCAGCACTTGTTTGGCTTAAAAATAAATAAATATTTTTCTTTAAAAAAAAAAGAATCAGATAAATAGATTCAGTCTGTACAAAATTAAACCCTAAATCTGGAAAGACAGGAAGTAGGAAATGGGTGGGAAGAGACAGATAATTCTATACAAACAAAAATATATGTCAAGTAGCCAGAAAAAAGTTCTGAGCTTAGAGAGGAACAGAGGGCCAGATCCTCGGCAGAGATAAATCTGCCCAATTCCATCAAAATCAAGGGAGACGCAGCTCTTTGCACCAGCTGCCAACCTCATCCACCAACCAAACTCTCAACCAGCTCGTGTTTTGGGTCCTACAAAAAATTTCCTCTTGGAGTATAAAGCTTGTATTTATCCATTGGCCTTAGAAAGTATGCACAGCTGTGACATAAGTAACCCCTGCTCTGTTTTTTAAATGTATGCAAACATAAAACAAAGAAGAAAAACGACATTAAAATAATGTTAAGGATTTGGCTTGGGGCCACCAAAGCTAGGACATTCCAAGTTAAAGCTGAAACGACATCCTTAACCTTAACTCACCCCATTGTGCCTGGGTATTGCAGCTGCTGAAAGGGGAAAATCAGAGCGGTTATGGTCTGGCGTGTGAATGAGTGCTGAGGGACTCTTAAATCCATGATTATTTGGCTGCCGCACACCACGCACTGGATCCACGTGCTAGCAATCCTTATGCAATCTTTGCTGGGAGAGGAAAAGAAAATATCCCTCAGGCTGCATTTGCACAGCTACGAGACTTCTGGAGAAAGTAAACAGGCCACTTTTTTAACGAATGCAAGATCTATAACTGTGTTTGCAGAGGGCGTGAGGAGCAGCAATGATCCGAATTGCTGACCCAATGATCAATGCATGGACTGGGAACCTCCGTGCAGCAAGTGATGCTGGCAAAGGAGCAGGTGAATCCTTCACCATTCCGTTATTTTTTCATTCGAGAGCTTTTCAGTAGGTCTTTCTGACAAAAAAAAAAGTTATGCTTAACAGAATTTTTTTTCATTCCAAGTTTCAATACACCATCCCCAAACTTCCTGAAAGCCAGAACTGCCTTTGTTTCCAAAAGCAAGGTTGAGACATTGGACACGCTGGGGATTTGGTTGCACTGGATTTTTCTTTTTTATGCAGTTACTATGATGGGCACAGGTTCCTTCTTTTTTTTTACCCAGTCCACTTCCTCTTCCTTCTTTCTCTATTCCTAAAATGGTAGAAATAAAAGGAGAGAACAACAGAAAAGACAATGTAAGACTATAAGAATGCAAAGACTATCAACAAGAACAAGAAATCCTTCAAGTCCAAACTTAATCAGGAGTGCTGGAAGCTGCAGGTAAAAGCAATTGTAAAAACCTGCAAACAGCACATCTGCATGAAAATCAATAGCAATACATACGCATTTGTAGTTTAGCCTAATATTTGCTTGCTTTAAACAATAAACAACTGTGGCAAAGCTGGTAAAGATAGTCTTTTTATTTTTTAAGACGCGTCCAGATAGTCCTTGAGTTCAAATAGCTGGTGAATTGTCAGGCAAAAATGCTACCCAGCCCCTCTCTAGCCCTGATTTCCGGCAGTTCTCCGGCTGGCCACACATACACACGTGCCTATGGGTTCAGCACATCCAAAAAGCACTCAAGTTATTTGGGACAGTCATTAAGAGTTGGAGCTAAAGTGCAAACTGTGATAATCTCCAGGAATTTTTGTCTATATTCACATTTGCCATTGTTTCAAGCAACCAACAGCATCAGCCACCAGGTAGAATCCTTGGCCACATTCTTGCTGTGCCTTGAGATATAAGAGAGAATACTTCCCAAAGACTACATTTCCAAATTCAGTGTTTTATCTTGCAGGAGAATACACAATAAAAGGTATAAGCATTATTTTTATAGAACATATTACTCTGTCTGAGCCTCTTCTGCTCCACCAGGGACGGGAAAATAACCAGCTTGGTACAACAACTCTTCACATTTCTCTGCTTGCACAGTACCGGTAGATTTATGCCTGTGTAAACTCAGCCCTGATCTCAGGGGGGAGAAGAGACAAGGAGGAATGGAAAGACCTGCAGGCTTAGATGTTTTGCTTTGCCACAGCCTCCATCTGGATCACACCCCTTCGAACACTGCGACAAACTGGAGAAATTGGGGTAACCTAGAGAATAGGGTGTGCCCAGGTGTCTCCATCAGTCCTGCAAGGAGCAAGCTGTGTTTAAGAGAGCTTTAAAGTGACCCTAGGACAGAGCTGTAATGACCTTCTATAACAAGATGGATGGGCAAATGGAACCAAAATACTCACAGACAGGTTCAGGGTCATCTGTTGGGTACACATTCACCAGGACCAGTTTGTCCAGACCACCATCCCTTCACTATTCTCACTTCCCAGTTTTTCTCTGCTGCGGCTGAGAACACTTCATATTAATATGAAGGTAGCAAAATGGCACAAAGAGAGATTCCAGTAATAATTTAATCACAAAAAATAAGCTCCATCAGAAAATACTGATGAGCGGTCATATTTAATCAAACGTAATAGCCAGGCAGTTAAAGTACGGTGCAAAAATATTAATTAATTGGGCTAGCTACATAGACAGCTTTATGTCCTGCAGCAATTCATGCAATAACAAATTGATTTTTAGCTAAGCAAGACACTGCAGGCTGAAGAAAAGAAGAAATGGGAAATAGTCCCTGAATGTATTATGTATCCTTAGTCTGAAGTTATAATGTATGTGCAGCATAAAATGCTGGGGAGAAACACCGAGAACGGTTCCTTCAGTGAGAGAATGAAACCTAATTCATTTAGTGCCCTTTGAATATTTAAACTCCTCCATTTCACATTCATGTAATTTCACTCTCACTAATACTACCTGCTGGGCAGACTTCAATATTAAAACCTCCAAAATAAATTTACAGTACAGCGACAAGTTAAAGAAGCTTTTATATGGAAATGTCTCTGGCTGAAATAAGGGACAGTTGTATTTCAGCTCCTACCAGACAACGCTGCACAACCAAAGTCACTTCTTCCAAAAATAACAGCACCTTCTACTGTTCTTTACAAGCAAACCCAGAAAAAAAGGTTATATGGGTAGAAACTTGATTCAGGACCCTAAATGAAGTTTAATGGTTTTGTACTATTATCTCAGTGGGATCACGCCAGCTGTGCACATTATGGTGGGGCAAATCAGGATGCTGCCACGGTTATGCCCCGATGCAAGTCCTCGATCTGCTGTTGAACCTGAGGTCAGCAAGGCTGCTCTGGACTCTAACCCTTGAGAGCAGCTTCGAGAAAAACCCACTGCATCCAAAAGGTAGGAGATGGATGAGGAACAATGAGAAAAGCTTCAGGATTCTGCAGCATTGATATTAGAGGAAGAAAGATGATGAAAGGACAGATATGCATGTTCAGGGCAGAAGGCAGCTGCCTCCCTGCCTGACTGATATGCTTACCCCAGTACCGCCTGTGCTTGTCACGAGGATATAGATTTTTGAGGGGAAACAATGAACACTGAGTGACCAAAGAGAAAAGCAAGAGGTTCCAGAAGAAAGCAAGCACTCATGTGGAAACTGTCATAGCTACTTAGGAAATTGAAAATATTTTCCATCCTTGTCTGAATGCTGATTTGGAGATTTTAATTATTTCCCAATTGTCTCTGAGAAGGATACACAGCTACGAGCCTCCTTTGGGCCTGAGGAAATAAGACTGTCAACTGTACAGAACAGATCTGATCAGATGAAGAGATATTTTGGATATTGAGCAGAAGAATTTGACAGGAACCTATAACAATGTACATGTTTGGATACGTGCAAAACCCCAAGGTATTTCTGCAAGCTCATGCTTACTTCACTGTGATGCTTGCACTAAGTTCTGAGAAAAAAAATAGTTTGAGTACGTTTACCTCTATACTTGACTCTTTTCACTATTTCCACAACCATCTGCATAAAGAAACAGCTGGTTTCAAATAATCCGAGTAGAGCCAAAATTCATTTTAGCAAAAATGAAAGAACAGAAGAGAGCTTTGAGCTAGTTATATTAACCCAGGAACAGGTCTCAGGCATAACTAGAAATAGAAGGAAAACCAAGGTCAGTAAAATGAGACCAAGCTGGACCGAGCTCAGAGAACAACTAGGATAGTGACAGACCAGACCTGAAGAACAAAGAGCAGCAGGGAAAGATGAGTTTGCTCTGCCTGGGGGCTAAAGGCATGTCTCAGTCTTCAAGCAGCTAAAAGGGGAAATGAAAAGACAGAGCCAAGCTCTTCTTAGGGGTGGCACAAAGAGGAAAAGCAAACACACAGGCTGCAGTAAGAGAAATTCCAGCTGGAAAAGGGGGAAAAATAAAGCATGGGCAAATCTGTTCAGTACTTGCTCAGAGAGACTGCAACCTCTGTCCTCAGAGATAAGTAAACCCCAACTGTCCAAAGGCCTCAGCAACCCCATCTAACCTCAAGCTCAGCCCTGCTGTGAGCAGGAGGGCTGGACCAGAAACACTCGGATGTCCCCCCTCACACCCAACCTAGTTATTCTATAATATATTTCAACTTCTATTGAGAAAGTATTTTTCCTAAAAGGGAGGCAAGCAACAGAAATTAATTTTAAAAATGCTATGACTTGAATATGAAGCCAATCCAATACAAAAAAACAAATCCCTTTTTATGTCACTTAGCATACAGCAGTGCCTCTAGCTGTGAGTACACTTAACAAACCCCCTGTGAAACAAGAATACTCTGCATGGTGGAATTAGACACCTTTGGTTCGGTGATACAGACAGAACGAACAAAAGCAATTGAGAAGAGATTGGCAGAGAAATTCAACTTTTAACATGTTCTTCACAATGGCACAGTGGTGAGTTCAGATCCTCTCTGAACAGCAACAGCACAAAGTCCAAAACTGCCTGGGCAGACACTGGCTTAACTTCAACAGCAATCAGACACAAAGGGAGAAAGTTTACTGAGTAAATGGACGTTTCTGGTGGCTCAGCATCTGATGAGTTTGACCAGAAAGCACACAGCAAAGTTTCTATCCTTAACACTGTCCTGCAGTAAGCTTTTACATAGAGATAAATATACACACACACACACATATATATATAAAACATACTTTGCAGAACAGGAATGTGGTGCTCAGCATGTATTGCACAACCTCTGCTTCTTACACCCTCCTCCTCCAGCCATGCATTCACTCCCCAGAGGAATTTTCCAGTCTGCAGAGCAATACAAGCCAAGAATATGTTAAAACAGGTGTTTCAATCAGCTCCAGGTACAATCTTAGTACAACTGAGGTTAAAAATATTTGGGAATGATGTAATAAAAAGATAATAAGTTCTTGATGCGGATTGCCCTCCACCCACATCGTAAGACCGTCTGTGCGAAGGTTGTCAGTTGTTCTCTCTTTTCAGAAAGTACACGCTCAGGTTCAAGGGCCAGAGGCAGCCCTGACTTTTCCCAAATTAGGCTACAACAGCCCAGGATGACAAGGAATCTGCAACGGCAAGCCCAGACTTTGAAGGAAGAAGGAATTTTGTGATAACACAGCGCTGTCTGGGTCCACTCCTGTGGTGGGTGTTGACACCAAACGAAGCAAGCAATAACCAAATAAGCGTTTGCAGTCAGAAAGCTGCTTCATTGGCAAAGAAGAAGGAGACAAACAAATATATCATGCCATTTAATTTCCAGCCCCTGTCACCAGTGACACATGCCCTTTAAATGAAAACGGACCCTCTTTCTCCAGCCCCGCTTGTTATGCCACAGAAAAGAGGTGCTGCTGACTCGCCTGGCTAACACGGGAGTGTGGTCCATCCCATCCCTAAAGCTGCTACGGACATCCTAACAGTGCCTCTGACTGGTCATCCCTGTAGGGGTAACTTAGAAAGAATAAGAGCTCTTCAGAGTCTCCCTACCTACCCCTGGAGATGAAATCCTCGGGAGATTGCCATCAATTTTCCTGGGGTGTGAAGCTTGCTAGCAAGTCCAAGTGTACCCCTAAATCAGCACTGAGGTGTCACATGCATTACTACTGCTTGAGTTGTTGCCCCCACAAACTGAAGGGGTGTGAGGCTTGCTAGCAAGTCCAAGTGTACCCCTAAATCAGCACTGAGGTGTCACATGCATTACACTACTGCTCGAGTTGTTGCCCCCCCAAACTGAACTATGTGGTTTGTCATGGCAAAGTGCTTAGGGAGGCTCTCAGCACAAAAAGCACAATAGAAAAGCCTGTTCCAGCTGAAATGAAGGCTGTTAATAGACAGCTCAGATCATTTCCAGCCTGTATCCTGATCTTAAGACAGACCAGACTGCTTCACTCGGAAAATATCACATCACTTTACATTCCACTCTCCCCAGCTATAAATCATTGTTTAAGACCTACCTGATTTAAATTTGGAGAGCATCCATCTGTCAAGCTCTACATCTCCAGCACCTTTTGTGCCAAACACCCCCAGGTGTTCTTATCAAATACTCACATTAACAGCTCAATTAATTATGAGTTAGCCAGATCAAACAGGCCAGTCTTTAGCTTGACAGGCATCTGATGTTCAGATATCCTACCTATGCAAACTTTACAAAGTCAAACAAATTCAAATTCCAGAGGGCTCAGATCAATACCACATTAAGATGCTGAGCTTATCTCTTCCCTTGAAAAACTCCTCATGGGGGAGTGTGCAGAAGCCGCTGTTTGTCAATTCATTTATGGAACTAAAATAGAAAAACAATCCACTAGATCTTAACCATTTGATGTGGTAGTAAAGGACACAAACTGGGAGGCAGAGAGGTGCAAAACTCCAAGCCAAGAGAAAGCAGTGAGCAGGGCCTCCTAGATGCAGATTTTAGAGTGACCACAGAGTTGTAAGCCCTTTCCATCGGCTCAGTATCTCAGAGGACATTTCCTAGCAGGCACAGGATCTCCAAAGAAGTTTGGCCACCCAGCTCTATTACCCTCTCTGCAAATCTCAGCCTAGCTAGAGAGAGAAGTTCCAGGAGGGGGTTTTTCACAGAGCATCTTTATCAGCCTTCCCCACCTGAGAAACACAGCTGGGGGCACTTCTCTGTGTTCACCAAAGCTTCACAAACCAAATCATCTGCCTTCTTAAGCCCACCTCATTCACTGTCCAGGCTAATGGTACTGGGAAGGGGTGCAACACAACATGGCTCCAAATTTAGGCTCTGTACATGAGATGACATACAAGCTTCTGCAGATATCTACTGCTTATTGCTTTGGGATCCTTAGAAACCCTTAATGTTCATATAGTTTGGGATATCCCTATGTTTAGGTAAGAAACCAGGTAAAAGCCAAGGTATTAATCCCAGATGCAAAGAAATGGGAAGAAAAACATACATTGAGATACAAAGCTAGAAGTCCTCAGCATTACAGAGTTCCAGGTCTCAGACCTAGTCTGAAGTTTGAGGATCTTTTCCAGCTCATGCTTTTAATTACTCAAACTCTGTCAATTCAAATTTGTCAACTACAAGACTGTAGTTGAATAAGCCTTTGTGCATTTATTCTGTTGTTGTTAATGACACAGGCTTTTATTTATTGAAAACTAAGGAACAGAGTCACAGATGTCTCTGTAAGAGTAGTACTTAGCATTTAGGGCAAATAACACTTCTCAGTTTCCCAGCATATTACAGGCAAAGACTAATCCATCTTCCCAGCATACATACGAGATAAGAAAGTATTATCTTAGTAATGGATTATTGGTCAGATCTCACATGCCTGGCAGTACCGAGCTGTATGCCTTCATTCTAGTCATTCCGTCGAATTGCACTGAGAAAGTCTCAGGGGAAATCACAACTGTTTACACATCTCCATAATCTGTTATTTTATTTGTATTGCACCTCTCAGTTTGCACAAAGGGAGGATTTCTGCAGGAGCTTAAGCAGGAAAGAAGCCCCTAGCTATGACTGTGGGCTGGTGGGCAGACCCAGCAGCAGCTGACCTGTGCCCCGTGTGGTCTGTGAATCCCTCGTGGGCAGCCTACAGACCGCTGGGAACCACACTGCACACCTTGGAGAGACCTAAGCAGCTGGGCATACTCAAGCAAACACAGTCCGCTGTTTTCCAGAGAGCACGCCTGGCTTGCCATCAGCTGAGCTTGCTGCTCTCTGTGCAGACCACGAGTCCAGACCTCAGCACAGGTCTCCAGGTACAGTTCAACATGCCACACTGCCACCACTGGGACTGCTGGCTGTAGACATGCTCCAGCTTCCAAATGTCTGTGTTTTAAGATAGAGACCAACTTCCGTACATCACTAATCTGTCCCAAAAACCGAAGGGGTCGAGGAAGCCTGCAGACACTTCCAAACCACCATGTGCTTTACTGCAGTTAGAAATGTCTCATTTGATAAAGCTCACAGGGCCCTAAAATATTTGAATTCCCCAGAAACAAAGACAAAGAAAACACAGTGATGAACAGGTACCGCACAGCGAGCTCAGGTGTTTTCCAAGGTTATTCAGGGATTCCGTGGCAGACCCAGCATCCGAATCCAAGGCACTGGGGTTCATTGCTTTGGCCAACATCATCCTTCTTCCTAATTCATATGATTTGATGCCACTGCTATTTCCTGTTCAAATGCAATCATACGCCTGAGTGCTTTGTTGGATCCGGGCCCTCTGACCGACCCTTGCCACTGCCACCTGTGGGCAGAGATAACAGAGAATGAAACACAAAGGCTGGAAAAGTCAAATGGGTCTAAGGTATTCCTATGGCCAGCTCTTGCCAAAAATGTGGAATCCCCACTGAGTCTCTTGAAAATTTCAGCTCAGATATTACACAGCAGAGCACAACAGAAGCATCACAGTAGCCTGGACCAGAGAAAGTTTCTCTGCCTTAGAGTCAACAGGGAGAGAGAAGATCCTCCACCGGGTAATTCAGAGCTCCGGCAGATCCTTAAATCCCTTCTGAAAAGTACATTTACTACAGCAAAAGACAGAGTGTCACAAATATGTTAATTCCACCAGAAGCATCAATTTTAACTGCCACAGGAAAATAAGTCAAGTGAAATGAAAATAAAAGGAAATTATTTTCTGTTAAGTTTAGCTTTTCCTCATTCTTGGTTGTTTGTTTTATGATGCATTGTCTGTTATGATCTTCCACTAAGAACCTCTACTTCATCCACAAGGGCTTTCCTCATGGCTGAAAGTACCATGGTAATTGTTTTCCTCTTCCATTACCATTTATCTTTTATAAAGAGGTGATCACTATGACACTTGCGTTTGAAAGGCAGTTTTTCTTTTTCAAAGCTTCGCTTCAGAATAATGGGAAAGATTAGCATACCTTTAAATTGTCTTATTTCTTTACAAAAACATGACAGAGAAAAGATATTTCACGTGGCCATTCACTTATTCTGAAGTGCTGCATTTAATTAACTGAAGTAGAGCACCTATATTTCTTAGAGGATGCTTTCGAGTTTCCCAACTATAGGTTACTCTCAAGAGTCTCAATCTTCAGGTTTCTGGTCTATAACACACAGCTCTGGAAAACATTCAGAGCTTCTCACAAAACTCCAGAGTAAAAAAAGAAGTTATATATGCCTCCACGAAAAACACAAAAGCCCAAAAACTTTTTGAAATTAAACAAATAGGATATCTTTTTCTTCGCTACAGAAGACTGTAATGACCACAAGTGAGTCCTTCCCCACACACTCCTTTAATCTGAAACTACCTTTTTCTTTTCTATTTGGGGTTGTTTGCTTCTGTCGAAGGGAAAGGAAAATTGAGGTTGTACCACTTGAGCAGCAACTTAGAGCAAACTGTAACTAGATAAATCAGGTTTTTAGGAAAGTGATGGATGGGAATGTGATTCACCCACGTAGCTTCTCCGAGGAAACTAAGCAGCACATTTCCTTTGGCAAATTTGAAATCCCCATGTCTACTCAACACTAAAACCAATGCAAAGCTATTTGTCACAATGATTCCTAAACATAAAGAAAACAAAGTGAATGATAACCAGGAAAAAAAAAAATACAATAAATTGGAAGTTGTAAATTGCACACTCTTACAGAAACACAAAGAATCAAATTTGACATGCCTACAGACATAGTACAGATGAGTAGGAATCACTGTTTATATAACAGACTTTAAAAGATGCTTCATGCAAAGTTCAATATTAATAATTTTCTTCAATGGGCATATCATTAAGGGTGATGAGCGAAGAGCTCAGATGCAAAACTGACTCCGTGTAAAGTGATTTCAGATACAGAATATGAGCAAATGAAAAAGAATCTTTTTACCATAGCTCTTCAAAATCTGTATCCATGCCAGTACCTTTGAAGGTCATTTGTACAAAGTAGGTCAAGCGTTTCCGACAGATGTATGATTTTCAAGTGGGCACTGCGTCTCTCAGTGCATCTTTGTTTCTGCTCCATGAACATTGTGTTACACAGTTCTAAGGCACGATGCATTGTAATTTTTAACAATAGGATTAAAAAAATACTTGGATTGTAAATGCTTTGGAGCAGGGGACATCTCTTCGCCATTTGTACACTGCCAAGTACAACGGGGGTCTTGTCCGTGGCAGAAGTCCCTCAGAGCTACAACGTTAATAAATTTTAATGTCCTGTACAAATCCGGGTTTCAGAAACGTCAAACACCTGCAGCTTCCATTAGCATAATGGGGCAGTATGTTATTAATTATTCTCATGCTTAAAATGCTTCGGTTGCCCAATCAGGGAGCAGAAATGAGCCCATGTCACTTGGGCGACTGACCACACCATGGGCAGTTGGAATAGAAACCAGATTTGAGCCCGAAGCCAGAACACAACCCCTCTGAGCTGCCTCCGAATAATTGCAAAACAACAAACGCTGGGAAAGCAAAGCAGGGTTGATTTGCGACTACTTAACAACTATAGAGGCATTAAGTTGTTAATACTGTTTGAAATGAGCGTTTTGGCCAATTCGAGTCGTGAGCATTCAGGGCTCTTGCAAACAGCCCAGTGATTTCTGCCAAGCTGCAGCTTGGCTCATTTCTTCCTCACATCCCTACCTCACAACTTCATTATTTGTAGTAAGTCAAATTCTGAGCTGGAATAATTCAGAGCAGATTCATTCGTCTGTGGAAATACACTAATTTTTACCAGCTGAAGATTAGCACCAGCAGTCTTTGCTCTGTGATAAACATTAACTACATGAAAAATTACTTAAATTAACAGAACCAAAGCTGGCTTTTTTAAACATAAAATATTTATCACTTCTTCTATTCCGCACTTCCAGAAAATTTCAAGTGTTTCAAATTACCTAAAGCTCATGTCCCCCTTTTCCCCCTGGATATCCTTATTCACAGCCCTGTAGAGCTGGCACACGAGCTGTGCTCACCACCGAGGTGACTTGGAACCACACAGGTTGAAAGAAACTCGCTATGCGATGGTGCTCTCTGTTCTACAAGGAATATCGGTTCTCATTCTGCTTCAGCTAAAGCCTGAAAAATAACAGACCCAAAGGTTTCTGTGGCTCTGAGTTAAGCAAGCCACAGTTCCAGGTAAATAATGTCATTAAAAGGAATTAGAAGCAGCATGTGAGAATGAATAGGAAGAAAGGCCTCGATGGGCAGTAAGGGGAGGAGGAGTTGTATGTTTGACTCCATTACTTCATGGTAATTTCTCATTGAATTTTCTTTTCTTAAGCACTAAAAATCATTATCTATTAAAGGATAGGACTCTTTTGGCAAGCTTCTTTCTTTTATATCTCTCTTGAAATTTCCTTACAGTTTTGTAGAATGTTTAATTGGTAAAAAAAATATTCCTTGCACAGTGCTAAGATACTACTGATGGCAGAGAACTGTGCATCAGCTCTGGGGCTCCCAACATAAGGAGGACATGGACCTGTCAGAGCGGGTCCAGAGGAGGTCACAAAGATGGTCCAAGGGCTGGAGCAGCTCCCATACGAGGACAGGCTGAGAGAGTTGGGGGTGTGCAGCCTGGAGAAGAGAAGGCTCCGGGGAGACCTTCCAGCAGCTTCCAGTGCGGAAAGGGGGCTACAGGAGAGATGGGGGGCTCTGGATCAGGAGCAGAGTGATGGGATGAGGGATAACAGTTTGAAGCTGAAAGAGGGGAGATTGAGATGAGATGTGAGGAAGAAATGTTTTCCCTGAGCGGGGGGGTGAGGCAGTGGCCCAGGGTGCCCAGAGAAGCTGTGGATGCCCCATCCCTGGAGGGGTTCAAGGCCAGGCTGGATGAGGCTTTGGGCAACCTGGGCTAGGGGGAGGTGTCCCTGCCCATGGCAGGGGGGTGGAACTTTAAGGTCCATTCCAACCCAAACCGCTCCACAAGATTCTCTGAACCATGCACCAGGACAGAAGCCACCCTTTACAGCTTCAGCTGTGTGTTACTCTGGTGCCTTACGTGCTTACCTTTCAGTATGGAGAAGGGCTTGATATCCACCCTTGAAAATATAACATCACACATGTGAAGTGGGTTTTTTTAAAAATGCTCCGGACCTCTGAATATACAACTCAGTACAACAGAATCAGAAACTTGCTGGAAGTGCTGAGGTTGAGGGAACGACTCACCTTCTCCTGCCAGACAGCAACCCTGAGGCAGCAGCACAGGTAAGTCAGCTCTGCTCAGGGGTACATGGAGCTGGACCTACTTCAAGACCTGTTCTAACACACAAGTGACTTGAACATCTCTTCTCTGTCACCAAGTGGCATCCGTCAAGCATTTCTGCCTGTTAGGCTCCAATAAACTTTGATGGTGTCAAGAAATAAAAGATGAGTCCTAGGATTCCACTAAACTATGAATAATGTGACTTGTCTGAAGGCCTCCTGATACATTCTGGACAAAAAAAAAGTTCAAGTAGCAATAAATAAGAAAGAAAAACACACCCAAAGCTATATGGTGTAGATAGTAATAGCAAGAGCAAACAAAATACCAAGTTACCTCTTAACAACAGCATTCTCTCTACCGCAGTCAGTGTATTCTCTGCTTTAAAGGGACAATCCAATCTCTGTAACTTAATATACCTTTGTATGGTTATTAATGCCATTAGCACTTTAGAACTTGCTAAGGATTTCAGAGAACAAATAAAGCCTTTGCTCAGATGGATGTTCCATGCAGCTTATGATTCAATGACACAGCACTGATCATTAGGCTCAGAGAAGTAAAACACTTGGATATTCATCCAACCCTTATACCATTCCTGGCAGCCAGCTTGGACTGCAAGACTTTCACAAACCACCTGTAATCTGCCTTTTAGTGCCTGTCCTTGCCACAAGAACGAAGGCAGCTGGCAAAACTGAAAAGCAACAGAAAAGGAAAACAGAGAAAGAACTAACCACAGTTTTGTGAACCTCAAACCATCACAACAGAAAACAAAAGAGGCAACGATATGCATTTTGGATTAGCCTTCCTCTGTATTTGTTGTATCCATGCGGATTCTCTTCCTCTGGACGCCAAACCGAACGCTACCCCTAGCGTCAAGCCGTACCGTGTTAGAGTTCAGCGCCTGAGCAAAGTGTGTTAAATTCTGGGAGCCTTGGACATGGCAAGCTTGAGGAAGCTGCCTAGCATAGTTTAATCTCTAAATGAGGGAACACAATGATTCCCCAGCCACAGAGGAAAAATGTGAACCTTCACCCATGGAAAGGAATCCCCCTTAATGTACAGTCTGTGGGGAGAGTCCTCCACCCCGATTCCTGGATACTGGCAATAGGCTGAGAGCCAGCACCATGCCCTGCCATGGCCTTTATATGGTCAACATGGGAAATGACTAATGGAAACCACCATTTTTGGCTTCTCTCAAAAGTAGCTAAGAATAACACAAAACTATGTCAATCCCCAATTCTGACTAGAGTAATAACCGCCCCCAGAGGATAAGAAAACACAAAAACTTTGGGGACAGATCAAGTGGATTCCCCTAACGACATCCCCGCCCCTCCTTGGAAATTCTTCCTTTTTCAGAAACAAGAGTCACAGGGTAAACATGACACTTGTTACAATGGCGCCTCTCCCCATTGAAAATAGACACATTCCTGGGAGTCCCTAAAGGAAATGGAGAAAAAAATAAACACACAGGAGACATCAGCACTCAGGGGTAAAGGGAATATCACCAGAATGGGATATTTATAAACATATATAGGGAAAAGGACTTTCCCTCTGACCTACAGCATCCTGCTGAGAAAGATGGCTGCTAGAGAAGTCCCACAGTCTCCTGATAATGGTGTCAGAGCTACAAGATATAGATAAATTAAAAGCTATTGGAAAAAAAAAAAATCTTCCAGAAAAGAAAACAAAAAAAGTGCCAGGTACTAGGAAAAAGCTCCAGGCTTTGACCAGTTCGCCACAGAGGTGCTCATGACCAAGGAGATACAGAGAACTCACTTGTCCCTTGCATCCAGGTGCCATCCTGGTGCTGACGACACTGGCTCAACAGAGCTGCTCCAAGCCATGTCCGTACCACTGGGCAAGGAGGGTGCAAGGCTATGCCTCTGCCCTCCCAAAAGCCAGAGAGTGCCTCACACAGCACAGCTTTGAGCCAACGTGGCTGAGCATAATTTCTTTCCCCAAGCAGTACCTTCTCAATCCAGCCATATTTATTCTGCGTCCTTACTTCAGTTTGCACACAAACCAAAATTACTGCTCAGCACCAGTATAAGACCATATTAAGGATCCAAAGCATCCCGCTGCCAGCACTCACCCTGCACCATCGTGGTGTAGGTGGTGGTTACTCACCCACTTGCACACATTAGCACAGATTTCACCAAGGATTTGCACATGGCAAAATTTGGTATAAGTCCTCTGTAGTCTAAAAAAAGCTCTTTCTTGCCATGACATAGTGGAACATCTTGCTGGCATCTGGCTACATGATACAGCATCTTCCTCTGCCCCAGCTCTGTGTATCACCAAAAGCATGTTTGTCACATGTAACACACACTCATTTTCTGGCCCTAAAGAGAAGTATTTTAGAAAAGTAAATAAAGGCAATATGTAGGAAAGATAACCCCCTACAGCACCTTCAACTATAGGAAATTAAAAAGCTGAAGTAGGAGCTATGACTGAGCCAACAGTGCACCTAGAGCATCGCTTGCTTCACAGCAAGGCTGCTGGGCAGGGACTGCAAGGCAGGCAAGAGATCAGCTCCCCCTACTTGTTTCACAGATTCCTTTAGCTCGTGAACATTACCATTTTATTTGAGCTTGGTCGAACCTGTTAAAATAGCGATGCTCAATACATGCATCTTGTCTTACAATATTTTTCCCCCTTAGGTAGGGACAGGGGATGGAGGAAGGGCATTGGCATAAGCATTGTTCAAACGCAGTCCTGCTTCACAACAGAAAGCATTAGTTTTCATTTCCTGCTACGCACACCACCAAGCTGATCTGCTTTGCAAAGATGAATAGCTGAGTCAACTCCGCTGGGATTCAACCCTCTAGGCTTAAACATCATGAGTGCTTCCGTCTCCCTTGTTAGCTAAAACAATTAGTAGGGAGAAGAGAAAGCTGCATTAGAGCTGGCAGTTTCCTAGTCTCATCCCTTGGTACGACATCTCTCAGAAATGCCTGTATTTCCCTGAGCTGATCTTGAGCCACAGATGTTGGATCCAGACACTGATTCATATTGCTGTCAATTCCCCTAGCTCGAAGCTGATCGGAGTAAGTGATGCAGTTCAGACACATCAATAAAGGAGGGCTGAAACGCAGTGCTTTGTTTCAAATCTGTCTGGCAAGACCCTGAAGGTTGAGGGTTGGGAGGGGGGCTTGCTCATCAACTCCAGTTGGGTTCTTCTCTAACATGTTTGCATCACCACACATTGTGAGACCAAGGCAACTAAAAATTCACTAACTTCAAACCTGAAAAACACCTAGATTCCAGGGAGAAAGGGCCCAGCTACAATTGAAAAGCAGCTCAGGGCCCAGGAAAATAAATGCAACAGATGAAGTGTTTGAGGCATTTGCCCTCTTCTGTTCAGCACACACCAGGTTCACTTAAAAAGTTCTGTGCTAAAGTTAAGAATAGAACAACCTGGGCTACTCTTGATTAAGTATATGATTAAGATATGTTTAAGGATCTTGAAGCTTTGATAAAAAGGGAATTTTAATCCCATTTAGAGCAATAAAAGCACCCAGGTAGTATCTTCCTTAGAACTCTGATTCATTGCTCAAGCCCGATAAGTGTATCGCTTAAGATTGCCTCTTTCTGCATTTAGAGTTAGTAAGTGCAAAATAGTACCTTCATTTCTCAGTGAAGGCTTTACGTCCAGTTATAATTTACTACCTTGGAAACCATTGTCAGGAGAGCATCAAAGGGATGCTATGAAGGCTGTCAAGAAAGACTGTCAGTCTTGAGGACGTCCCTCATTAACCGCCTCGCTAGGACTGGAACAACGGGGTTCCTTTGTAATTTATTCCAAGGCTTCAGGGCAGAGGATCTCAAGACAGATCTTTAGCTGAAAAGTAGCAGGCTTTAAGGTCTCTCTGCTGGACCTGGAAAGATGGGACAGCGAGTTACCTTTCCTTCAGAAAAGGGCTGATGAGGCCGTGAGCAGGATAGGGAGTTGGCCAGTGGTTTGCTAATTCTCTGCAGATTCCCCAATCTCTTTTATTACCAGGACTTAAAGCTGCACTACACAGAGCCAAGGGGGATTTGAACTTCACTGAGCAAACCAGCTGACTTTGATGGGAATTACTCAAAGTTCACATAAGGGCTGGAGGACTGGACTAAGAGTGGAGGAGGATATTGCATTCTTGGATCTAAGTTTTTGGCTAAAGAACATATGAGATGTGAATAGCCACTAAAGAGCATGTTCAGGCTGCCTAGATTTCTCCTGAGTCCCTTTGCCTCTTGGCTGGCTTCAGATTCAGGTCTTTAGATCTTCATTCAGATCTCCAGAGGATTTCGGTAGTGCCTGGATTTTGATACAGCCTAGGCAGAACGATGTAGGTGAAATCTAAACTCTCAATAAAAGTCTAAATGGATCGTTATTTCAACCTCCCCAGGAAGGGCTGTTTACTCTTAAGGGAATACTTAAGACTAGAGCCTCTACACATTTAGCAGCTTCGTCTGCTAAGCAATAAGGTGAACTTATTACTAGTCTATGCAGACTCTACTGTTTTGGGAGAAACTTCATTATGGCCATCCCCACAATATTTTTCACACCTCTTTGCTTCACATTAGTGTATTTTCTAGATACATAGTAAAATAAAAAAAGGGTGCAGATTTTATACTGGTGCCATTAAACTTCCACGTGAGCTTTGCAAAGTGGACCTATCCAGAAGGGCAGATTTGGCAGCCCGTGCTCCTATTGAGGCATAGAATGTGACTAGCTTGGGTATTGGGGATGTTTATCTTCTAAGTCTCAGGTAGAAAGCAAGCAGAATACAGACAGATTATGAACAAAGCATAGGAAAACAGACCAGCGAGAATAGTTTATGCATAACATCAGTGCAAGCCTTCACCTAAATGCAGACCCAGACTTCACGCTCACGCACATGCGCTGACCCTTAACCTATGGGGGCCATAAGCAGCAGCACAGAAGCACGAGACATGACGTGAGGAAGATGCAACTCAGCTTTCCTGGTCAGCCTCAGCTCTCTCAGGGATTCATGGAACACAGGTTTGAGAGCCATGAGTTCAGGGCCATTGTACTGGAGATTGGAAATAATGTATGGTTTAGGAAGTGTTATGGTTTCCAGTTTTCATTCCCATCCTGAGCAGCAAGCACTAAAAGAAAAGCAGTCTAAAACAGGTGAAGCTTATCACTATCTGTATACATTGCATCCATTATTTGCCATATGCTTTCCAAAAATTTAAGGAGATTAAACCCTGCTCTAAGAAACTCACAGTTAAACGACAGGCATGTTAGAAGGGGAAAAAAAGGTGACTGTTTCACAGTAATCATGATTCTAAGTGTGGGTCTCTGGAAAAATATAACTGTTATAATGACAAAGGACAGTGTTAGAGCAAAGATACCTTTGATCTGGTTTGCTCGAGTACTGAAAGCAGTGCAGCAGGAGCTGCAAAGATTAATCCTGCACATGCACAAAGCCTCTCAGATTCACTTTGTGCACCTTGTACTGAAGCCTGAACTACGACTCCAAAATAGATTCCCTTTCAACACGGATGGAAGAGGTAACTCGGAGTAACCACACTGAACCTATTTTGCAAGTTGAGTTCAGCTTACCTTCAATTAACTTATTTTTGTGGCCATCCTTCTCTACCCCAGACCACAAGGTCTGGCCCAAAAAAAAAAAAAAAAAAAAGTCCCAAACTCAACCTGCCTTTTACCAACCATTCTGGCACACAGGCACAGGGAGCCTCCAGCATCATCGAAAGCCCTCCCAGCAGCTGGGTTGGACCCTTTGCAACAGAAAGACTTCTGCCTCTGGTGTCTGATGTGTCTTAGGCCTCTGGCAAAGAGCAGCTACAAGAGAATCTCTTTTCCCTGGACCCGGAAAGCATCCTCCTCGCCAAGTGGAGAAAGGCTGCTGAGAAGAGAGCTGGGCTGGCCCATTTTGATAATTTACGCTACAATAAAACTTTTGGCCTGGTTCCTGGGGAAGACACTGCATTGCACCTACATACCAGGGGTTTCTTGCTCGTTGGGTCCTTCTGGAGACCTTCTAAGAGAACTGTACAGACAGGCATGCATTTCCGCCAGACATTTCAGACAGTGCCATTAGTACCATTATTTCTTCTTCAATCCTCTTACATGACATATGGGGCTTTAAAGCAGCCAGGTGTGATGGAAGTTACCCTCCGTAGACAACCTCTCCCTTGTCGCTGGACCTTCTCAAATAAAACCAGCTTCAGCAGATCTCCAGCACGGACTCTGTCAGCATTCCCAGTGTGAGACGGTACGTTGACCTGCCACTGTTCTTTCTATATTCAGGCAAATCAGGAATAACAGTACCAAAACCAGGTTATACAGCTACACATACTGTTTGTGTTTGTTTTACCACAGAGATCAGTTTCCTGGTTACCCTTTGTCTGACACAGTGTTTTTCTGTGAGCTGGGGTTAGCTTAGAAAAGCTGTTTTACAATATACATATATTGGCTATACACATATATGCAATGCAATATAAATTCCATGTATGTATACACAATAGAATATACATGTATTAGAATAAACAAGTAACGACTTCCATGCAAGGGTCATTCCATGTATATCAAGAAGCTAACTACACCCTACTTAAGTTACTGCTACATACCCCATCGTCCCCACACAACTCCCTCAAACACTTTGCCAACTGAACAGATAGCAAATGAGCACATTTCCTCACTGCAGTCCTGAGGAAGAGGAAGGCACAAACAATCCTGAATAAGGCACAAAAACACACAAAATGGAAAAAAGGGAACGTGCAACCGGTACTGAGCTTGGGTGTTTTATAGGACTGTGAAGAGAGAAGAGTCCATGCAGATTTACATTAAGAACAGGCTGCTTTGATCTTCTAATGCAAAAGCACTTTAAGTTACAAAGAAGAGTAACGTCATCCAACACCTGCAAACCTTTTAGGCACAGGCTTTCTCATGAGCAAGCAAAGTGAAGACATGCCCGTTTCACCTCATTAGTGGTACTCCTCTGCCCATGTCCTAAGGGGAAGGATCATTATTGATAAAGAAATACAGCTTTCCTTATCAATAAAATAAATGTTTCACTTAGCCAAGTTTCCTGGAAGGCGTAGGAGTTTCATACTCCCATTTACTGTGACGTGCAGCACAGCAGTGATGGGAAGAGACTGACTGGTAAGGACAAGACTCTGGGCACAGCTTTCCCTCAACTTTCTTTTTCTCCCAACATCCAAATTATAAGCAGGCTCTCTGGGAAGACAGGATGTTTCTCAATTCCCAACTAAAGCTACCAAATTAACTTTAAAGTCTGCAAGAACAACTGACAAATCTACAACCCAAACAGCCCTGCAGCATGATAGCCCTACAGGTGCCACCTAAGCTCCCTTCGGTACAGGAGGTGCCCACCCCTCACCAGAGGAACAGGTCACTGTCAGATGCCTCCAAGAACTCATGTCATAGAGTAGAGGCCAGATCTGAAAGACTTTATGACCTACTGCAAATTTGTGGAAGGATGCATCTGAGGAAAGGACTGACTAAAAGGGTCCAAAAGCAGCATTTGATGCCTCAGGTTTGGAGGACGTTAGAAGAGATTTTTGTAGTCTGCTGATGGATTTTATAAGCCAAACTGGAGCATACGGTAGGGAGGTGTCCCTGCCCATGGCAGGGGGCTTGGAACACGACCTTTAAGGCCCCTTCCAACCCAGACCATTCGATGATTCTACGATAAATGGTTTCAACTGTGTTCTGTAACACAGTAACACTAAAAGCCAAAAGAAAGGGTCTGCATTGCAAATACTAGACTTCCAATGAAAACCCTGTATTTTCTCTTAAGTTTTCTTCCTCTCCTTTTTCTAAATCCCGTAAATGAATATACACTAGATGGGGCTGACAGTGGGGAGCTATTGATTCTAAACAAGATCTGCTTGTGAAAAAGAGAGCTAAATGGGTTAGAAAATAAGAGAAAATTGATGTCAGGCCTCAGACAGGCTCATTTCCACAAGTGTAGCTCAGGCAGGCAATGCTGGGGCAAGGAGGGAAGAACATGTATTTTTCTGTCTACCTGACTTGCCCTCAGTGCGAGGTGAAAGAAATTTAGCACAGCCTCACACCCCAGCTGCAGTACCAGCTTTTCCAGACTAGCCCTGTTCACATCAATTACAGCACCGTCCGCACATGCACAGGACCAGCATGATGAACCCCCAGGATACTCCCAGTCAAGCCATTTATTATGCCTAGCTTTGCCTTGAGACAGCTTGTCAGTCAGCGTAAATCACCTCAGCTTCCCCAAAACTCAGTGCTGACATCTTACCCCACTAGCAATTTTAAGCCTCTGGTCCAACACAGGTACCAGAGCTTTTCATAGCCACAGGCCATGTGGTACTTTTAGAGAGCCTGGGTTCAGTCTCACTGGCATCACGGTAAGGCAGAAGTAACTCCATTCTTTAACAATGGAACAAATTCTCAGTTCATATTAAAAAGTCACCTCCTCTGAATTACGAGCTCATTACATGAGCTACGTCTGGAGAGCAGCAGAAGCATGGCAGAACAAGCATTTGAGTTCCTTCCTCAAAAAAGCCAGCTGTATCCCTTTGTCACTCTGTGTTGGCAAAGCAGAAGGCTGGGGAATAACATCCACACTTCCTAAATGCCCACTCTTCAAAAACCTCTCCCAGGAAACCATGAGGTTGCCAAGCAAAATTCTAAGCTACCTAAATTACTTTCAGATCTGGTTTTGATATTTGTTGTTACAGAGGTCTCAATGCAGAGAGCTGTTCCACTTTATTTCTCAGTGTAGAGTTGTTCCAGTTGGTTTTAATCAAGCTGCTTAATTACAAAATGCTGGGGGACCTACTGCTTGCTTTTCAAGTTTGTTCATTAATCTGTGTTAGATTCTGCTCAAATGAATTATGGCACCAAGCCAGTTTGCTTCACAAAACTAACATTTTAAAGAAGTAAATAACTGACAATGGTTAAAAGGCATAATTATTTTTGTAATGCAACATCTAATTAATCCGTGACACTCACTGAAACAAGTGCTAATTGAAGAGAATACCTTAACAAGATTTTCAAAAGGAATGATTAGACATGGTCAGAAATAGGAATTTCACCATCCTAGCAACTGAAATCAAGCTGCAAAGTCACGTTCACATTTCTATATATAAGCTAATGGCGGGCAGGGGCTGAGAAAGGCTTCTGTCTGCCTTGCATGAGCAGCCTGATGCAACACGCATGGGTTGTTTGCGTCTGTCTGAGGCTTGACACATTAGCCATTATCAGAGAAAAGGTCCATCTCATCTTGTATCATTCATCTGTTTTCTCGTGGCAGCTCCAATATTGCTGTGTAACGTCAGAGGAATGTGATAATGAAGAAGTGACTCATGATGAAGCCATCATCTCAAAAGCCTCCTATGCAACTAAATGAATTAGTGCTCGGTATGAGCAATATCTTGATGTGACTAAGCTCCCAAGATAACTCAACCGTTTACCCATTAGTGAAGCAAACTGGAACCAGCCCAGAATTAGGCTTCTGGCAGAACACCTTCAAGGTAATTTCCCTGTAGCAAGCGTGACAAGCATGCCCTCAGGAGATGTGATCTCTCATATGAAAAATTGGCGAGGGAACAGTAGTTATTGAAAATATGGCTGAAATCCTTGCTCCATGGAAGCCCCAGGAGTTCTGCCATTTCACATGGACCTTTCAATCCTCTTCCTTGTTTGGCAGCTTGGAAAGATCCAACACAGGAGTTTAGGAAGGCCAAGTACAGGAAAATATCACCTTTTCCCTTCATAGCATCAGCACCAAGCTTTGTCTTGCCTAGGAGATCTGCTTGTTCAAGATACACCTAGGACTGAGGGCTGCCGTCGTGTGGAAATGAACATGACCAGTCCTTCACCACCTCTTTCTCCCATGGCTCTGCACACTCAGGGACAGCTCACACTTTTCAGGGAGAAAAGGGAATCTTTGGGAAATCCTGAACATTTGAAGGCTAGTTTACTATTACTGGCTCCAAGTATTCATTTTTAATTTTTTTTGCTCAGGAGATTTTTCTCTATCTTCAAATTCAACCAGTTACTCAAGCTTTTGTAGTAAAAGTAACTGACATAAAAGATAAAACCAGCCTCTGGTCTATGGTTCTGGTTTCAGCCACAATCAGATGATTATTACACTTTGCTGTTACAAGCCAACTATTATGACACAGGAAAAAATACTGAAGTGCGTTCAGAAAAAATCTTAGAATACACACCCAAAGTACTAGTTGTTTTTCCAAATGAGTAAACATAATAAAGCAAATTTTGTTTATACAGTAAATGTGCTGGGAATAAGAAACTGACAGCATGTATGCTTAATTGTCTTGAAGTGAAGAAAAGCTATGACAAATCCTTTGGTGTATGGTTTTACATGTACATAAACGGAGAGCTATAGTTTGAGATGTCGCAGAACATTTTTTTATTTTTCAAGAAGCCTGAAGTAAAATACAGCATCTGGACTTCTTATTCTCTTATTACATTTTTAAGTTGTTCTTTTTTCCAAATATTTAAGGAACGTTTTCCTCATGATTTCTGTCCCTCAACTAATTTTGTCCGATGTCGAGTATTAAAATAAGTGTTTTTGCAGACACAGCTTTTCCCTTCCAATCTCTCTTATCACAGAAACATTGTCTGGGAGGGACCTCTCAGCCTCCCGCTCCGTGCGGGCCCCTTGCCAGCGCTGGCTCAGGTCAGCCACGGCTTCATCTCGCCAAGACTCAACAACCTCCAAGGATGGCGCTTCCACAGCCTGTCTAGACAACCCGTCCCAGGCCTGCACTTCCTTTCTAGCGAAAACTATTTTCCTAATATTTAACTTGCAGCTTCCAAATGGCTGTTTTACAGCCACTGCCCTCTTGTTTTATTATCTGGCACTCCCAACATCTCCCTCGTCTCGGTCCCTCCCCTCCAAGCAGCTGTAGATTGCTGGGAGCTGCTTCAGCCCATCCTCGCTCAACCAAACAAGCCCAGCTCTGGACCTCCTCACTCGGTCCCACACTGTTGGCTCCCAACCATCCCAACAGCTTCGTGCTGGATCTTGTCCTTTACGCTTGGGGGACTGAAGCTCTCCATTTTCTGTGCCCAAATACTGCAGGAGAACAGGGTAAACTTGAAAAGGAAGGAAATAACACATTTTTTTGCACTTCAGCAGGCGCCCACGTCCTGAAGCTATGTCTTACTAATGCACTTCGCACTTCTTATCTGGGTGTATGTAGGATCCCAGCAGCCAGTCCTCCAGCTGGCGAGACCCAGCAGCTTTGGCAATTGTGTATTATCACTTGACAATTGGAAATTATGTTGCCATTGGATCACCAAGAACCCAATTCATTCAGAAAAAACAATGCAATACAACTGAAGCAGAATAAATTAGCCTTTATCCCAGTTCTCTCATATGGGCCTTTTACAGCTGTTACATTAACATCCATCTGTCTATGGTATTTCTGATGCCGTTCACTGCTATCATTTTAACAGAGATGGTCTCCTTTCATCCAAATGAAGGATTTGTGTGGGAACAGCTGGACCGTTACACGCAGCTCCCAGTCCAATGCTCCCTTATTACTGCGAAACATGTCGAGAGGCGCATAGCTTCGTGTGCCGCTGCACAAGAGTCCAAAGAGAAACATGGCCTCCATCCAAAAAGAGTTTATCATGGTTTTGCCAAACCAAAAGGCTCAAAAATCACAAATAAAGCCAGCCCAAACCCATGAGATTGATTTATTTAGATGCTTGATACAGCAACTCTTAAATAGGAAAAAGATGCTGAAATACTTCAAGGATCTGGGCTCTAATACCTCAAAAATGATACCAAAATTACCCTTCCAGCTCTGCTGGCATTTAGGGAGGTTTTTTTAGTCTCACTTTATAGATTAAGGACTGAGTGAGAAATGTCAACAAGGTCTGACAATGCTGGTGAAGCAAAACCTTTCTTCCCCTTGATCTCTGTGCCTCCCTTCAGAGCCACGTTTGCTGTATGACCCTTCCTCCTCAATGCCTCATCGGCGAGAGACCTGTGGCAGGAGGTACCCCAGGAGCACAAACCCATGGGAGAAAAACCCAAGCTGGGTTTCACATACTTCAAGACAAAAAATAGAGGAGATGATGTAATTTATGGAGGATGCTGTGCACAACACAGAGGTCTGAAGGGCAGCAGCACTAAGGCTTGTTTCACAAGAGGGCATTCAGCTTGACCTACCTACAACAACGCAAAGCTCTGCTGGTTTTGTCTCAGAGCTCCTCACGTTGTCCAAAATAGTCACTGGCAGCTTGAAGCAATGACAAAAGTCCACAAAACTTGAGCATGTCATTGTCTGATCCACTGTGGTAACCCCAGGTACACTTCTCCTTCAGGTTACTTGCCTACCTCCTCACCTTAGTATAAAACAAGAACCTACGGTAAGAATTATTCTTAAGTTGACCTTAAAGAAGCTGGAACAGAACAAGGACAGCTCAGCTTCAAGCTTACGGGAGAGACAATTCCATTAAAGACCAGATCACTACTGGTTTCTGAGTGGTCTCGCACACAGCGCTGAATGCTGCTTTCATCGGATGGCATGCAGGACCTTTTAAGGTAAAGATCTCAGCACTTAAAAATTGGTTTGGAGTTATCTGCTCAATGCTGTGGCCTGAGAAAGTAACAGAGGAATCAAGCCTTCTTAATTATTTTAAAAGGAAACCTCAGTTTTGGGGTCGCCTTCACCACTTTCTTCAAATTCCTTATTTTCATTTGAGTGGAGCTAAATTATGTACTGCTTTTGAGCCAGAATTCATGAGATCTTAAGGAAACAAATTGCTGCACAAAGCCAGACCAAAGGTCCGATAGGGGTTCCTGAAAAACGGAGGCAAGTCAACTTAACAGCCACGCCAAAAAAAAATTCCCAAGGATTCACCCACAAAGCACACAAGAAAAGCAGGCAGATGTAGAAACAAGTGTCCCTTCACCTGACCCCTGGCCACCCACTATTTATAATTATTTGTAATAATTTATAATAAGGATCCACACACACTTTTGCCCCTTCAGCCCCAGCAGTCAGGGCAGATCCCCCATCAGCAGGAGTCATGCCAATACAGAGCACACAGCTTTTCCAAGAGTACTGTGGGCAACTAATGCTGCATTAATTACTGTGAGAGCGCCTCTGTTCTAATCAATAAAGATTAGAGCACGAGTCTGAAAACTGCAGTAACCAAAAACCCGTCCAGCATGCGCTAAGCGATGCATTTACCCCGCATGGCTCAGTCTCTCTCGCCCTTCTCCTGACCTCTAACACACTCACTCCATACATATTATCTCATTACTGACAAATTAAAATGCAGCTAACATTCCTGGAGACTTCAATCACAGCGCTCAAAAACCCTGCAGATCTCAGCAAACGCACTCATCTTCCAGTTCTGAGATGATCACAACTTTTATTTTTATTATTTTAAATGTTCTTGCCAGTTTCCATTGCAAATCATGCGATGTCTGGTGAGCAAATGAAAGGGTAGAATGTTCTCATGCTTGGGAAAGACATTCAGTGTGGGAGAAAGTTTCTTAGAAGTAGATGCACTCTTTTTTCTAAAAAGAAAAATACAGTACATACTTGGAATAGAATTAATAGAACAGAAAAGATGACATTAAGACAG
>NW_010105299.1:42966-45661 GCF_000699245.1 Pterocles gutturalis | reverse complement strand
CAATGGTAGCTTTAGGAGCTGAAGATGTTTCTCTGCTACACTGGTAACAGAGAAACATCTGGATGGAGAAGGAATCAGAAAAAGGAGCCTTTATTACAAGCCCTGACGTAAAAAAGAGTGTGTTTACTTGCTAAAGAGAATACAGGCAGTTTCTATGCCCAGTTCATACAGAAAGTCATTCTTAACACCCCTACACTATGGCTGCCACAGGCAGATACACTCAAGCTCCAAACTAAACCGAGCTGATAGAAATAAACTTCACCTTTCATGTGTGGCTTTGCACAATACTTCAACTGTTGCCTCAAGCACACAACTTGTGCTTCAGGATCCTGCTACATCTTGCAAGACCGGGAAATTGAGAAACTCTCATTTGTCAGCAGAATGAATGTTGGAGGTTATAGGTTAAAGAGCTTTTTTTTTTTTTTTACTACTTTGCGTACATGGCCCTGAACAGTCACCTTTTCCAAATTTTAGTAGCAAGCAGTTGCATTTTTACTTGATAATCCTTAATTGTTCCGAGTCTGGGATTGGAATAGCTTGCATCAGTACCTGCTACACGGGGCCAATTCTCCCTCATGCTTAGAGGAAGCAGAAGCTATACACCCTCACACAGCACCTTGCAAAGCAGGACCAGAACCTGCCCCACAGTCATTTGCATTGAGTGTAATCACCCACAGTCCAACCTGGTGACACTTGAGACTCCGGCTTTGATGGATGTGACTACAGCACACAGGGCAATGCAGAATCACGTCTTAGACATCCAGAGAGCAGAACAGCGTGGCACAGGTTTAACGATAATTGCACAGTGATCTGTATTACACTGTTTTCTGCCTCCTTAATTATAACCAACATATATAACCTGTACTGTGAACGGTAGCCTGACAAAGAAAAATAGAAGATTTGGGATCTGTAGAAGTTTCAGTTTGGCATTTCCCAGATGTACTAAATTGAAAGAAGAAAATCATATTTCAGACCATAAGCAGGGGATGGGGATGTGTTTTTTTTTTCCTCCCCTATTCAAAGAACTTCTGAATATGATCAGCTTTGGGAGCCAAGCACAAGCTAAGAGCAATTTCACATAAATACAGGAAGAACCGATGACAACACTTGGGAATAATCACAATGAGTCAAAGCTGCAGAAGTCTTCCCAATGCTGCAGGATCACTTGGAAAAACAATCTCTCATTTTCCAAAGACAGTAAGTGATGATAAATGAGGACATATTTATTAAGAGGGAACTTGGCATCCAGTTTGCTTCTCTCAAATCACAGCAGAGGATGGGGTCTCTGTATGCTGAGCACTTTTCTAGGGCAATAACCCCAACTTGTTCATGGGACCTTGATGTGACTAATAACCTTGTTAACAGATCTGTTTAACACCTTGAAGGACTTTGCAGCTCCAGAAAAGAGAGCAAGCAGAAGGATACTTATTTTAAAGAAAAATCATCTTATTGAACCTCTGGAAACTGAGATTGAAACAGAATAATATGGATGTCTCAAGGGAAACTCTTAAGCCCAAAAAAATGTGTCATTAAAACTGGAATATATGCAAGTGCTGAAGGCTGCCAATTGCCTCTGCCAGGATGGGCATGAGCTTTAGGCAGAAGATTTTTCTCCCTGTAATCCAGTTGGCAACACGTTGGCCAAACCAAAATCCAGTAGCACAAGCAAAGGAGGCAGCTGGCAGCTCCGCAGCTTCTCCTCCTGCCACAGATTCCCACTGTCTTCACGTGCAACGTTCGTCTCTCTTCACCTTGTTTCTCCTCACTTACAGGACATAATCGCACTTGGTTCCCCTGTACAGGACTACTGTGAATTGAAACTCATCCAGAGCGGTTGAGAGATGATATGGGAACATAAAGCACCAGCCCTGGCGGAGGAGCCCGCAGGCGAGCAGCAGCCAACAGCCATGTGCTGAGCCGGAGCAGAGCACGCACGGGAGAAGAATTACAGTGGGGTGGTGGCACAGGGGAAAATCAGGAAAGCAATTCAGAAGCATTGTAACAAAACACAATGCACTGTAGAGCTGCTCAAATTCAAAACAGAAATAAATTCTTTCATATGTTAAGTGGTCCCTGAAGGACAGGGCTGCCTGGAGCACGGGGCCCTGGACAGGGGCACGGTGGGACACGCTTAGAGCTGGCTTTGGGTGCCTAACGCAGAACCACAGCTGAAATCCAAACCGACATGCCCACAGCTTCTCAGCGGTTTGAACCACAAAGCCAGATTAAACATTGCTTCAGCTGGAACTTACCCTTTGTACCTTTAAAGCCATTATATTAAAGAGCAATGTCATTTATGAGCTGGCCATGGGGAAGGGCAGGTGTCTAACACTGAGAAATCATTCCAGCCACGGGTGATAAATCCAGTCTATAAACTGGAAGCATCTGAAATAAACTCCACATTCAATCCCACCCCTTTTCTCTCTTTTTCAGTTGCCTTTGCTGGAACAGATGCTGAGCTCCAAACCTGAACAACCTCCTTCGTTGGCCATGGCACAACTGTAACCTGAGGTCACACCAGCATGTTGCTGGCAGCTTGCTCCAATACCTGCTGAATTCAATGGAAACCTTTCAGTGGGCTTCAGCAAGCTGTGGTTTACTCCCCAGGTGACACTACATGTCTTTTTTTTCTTCTTTCAAGCCTCACAGTATCAGGCAGTTAAAAGTGTTATTTCATCTCTAGCCAGCTTGAGTT
>NW_010105299.1:0-42935 GCF_000699245.1 Pterocles gutturalis | reverse complement strand
TCTCACCAACAGACCTTGGAGCCTTCCACCATGAAGCAGCAGAGAGGAACACATGTCACTTGGGGGCTGTTTTAATCATTTCCTTGGGGATGTTTCGAGTAGATTCTGATATCTAAACGACACAAGTTCACCAGGGCAGAAAAGGTATCTCCTTGCCTCCTAACTCACCCACCAGGAAACCAGTCCCAGCAAGTAGGTTGATCATAACATTATGCCTGGCCATTATCTGAGTGTACAGGAGGTGGCCCATCGCTCCTCACTGGGAATTTAGGGGGTGGGAGGGCACATGGGCACTGAGCCCTAGATATTTAGCAATTACAACAGGTCCCCATCCCCCCCAGCAGCTCAGCTGGTCACTGAGGTCTGTTCACATTTGATACATCCTCATGTAATTCAAAATTAAGCCTTTGTTTCAGAGGCCTGACAACCACGTGTGGCACTGGCTGTCACTCATGACTATACACATGTATTTACATCACAAGGTGACTGCACAGAGAGCTTACAGAAATGGAATATGAGTTTTCTCCCTTTCACAACAGCCTAAACTCACAAGGACATGAAAACCAGGATGCAGAAGGAAACCAAACCAATGTTTTTCTGTCTAGAAATCCAGAGGGGCAATTAGCTACTAGAACTGGTAGCGGGTCAGCAGCAACACCAGCAATGCTTCAGACAAATGATTTTCAGACCATTGCCTAAGAGGACACCTCCTCAGCAGCTTCGAGTTCCTCTTTTCATGGTGCTAAACACGAAGGAAGACCAACCCAGCTGCCTGGGACATGCTGACCGCCCTCCTCTCTCCTGCCACCTGCACAAGGGGGTCTGCAAGAACTTCTGACAGCTCTGCTCCTGTCCCAGCAACGCCAGAGCTCGCTCCATTCCTGAAGAGAGCCCACCAGCAGCGCTTCTGAGAGGCCAGGGCAGGACTCTCACCTACAAGCTTTTAGGTCCACCTTTTGTAGGGAGAAAGCTCTCCCATAGAGTCATCAGTAATAGGAAAAGATGACACACACATTATCTCACAGGTCATTCATAGTAAGCTACATTTGCATCCTTGCATCCAGAAATAGAGGAAAATATCCCTGTTGCTCAAAGAATATTCAGATTTGTGCTTATCATTTATCTCTTTCCAGAAGCATCAAGATGACAGAACCACAAAACTGGGGGTACTTTATCTTTGGTGCCTTGCAGCTTGCACTGTTAGCTGAAGTGCCATTTCTCAGGCTGTTAGGAACCAAATGCAGAATCCTCTTCCACCAGTCTCACAGCCCCTGCATAGCAGCTCTTTTTTAGAAAAATATTTGGGCTTAGTTTAAAATGTATATCTGCTTTGCTGTTAAATAGCTTTTCTGCAGCAATGCTTGCAAAATACAGCCACACTGAACATACTTAATTTGCAAAATACAAACTGGGTGTTGAACTACAATGTCAAGGGAGCTCTGCCCACTGCTTTGAGTCTCAAGGCCTGTGATTATTGAGGGGCATTGTTAGGTGTCATGCTAGACATTCAATATGGCCATCTGCATGAGTGGTCTCATTTCCTTACATTTACAACCTGCAAAAACCATGAATAAACTTTGCCTTTATGATTTTTTTTTCTTTCCAGTGAACTTCAGATTCGTAACTTGGCAGTGGCAGCCATTGTATTTAACCACCTGTGCAGACATAAACTAAACACTTGAGCTTTAAAACCAAGAAAACACAAAGTGCTAACCCTGCTTAGATAGATGCTTGGGAACCTTCCAACTTTTCTCAGCAAGACGGGGTTGTGAATGTGCAGCACCTTCATACAGGCTCTGCTCTCCCTTACTGTACTAGACGTGGGAGTGCTGCCTCATGCAGGAGGATTTACGGTGTTAGAGCCGTTCCCAGGCAAGAGTCATCGCAAGGAAAGGTGCACGCAGGGCTTTGGGGAGGTCACAGCCTCTCTCTGCACTGTGCTTACTCGACAAAGGTTGCTCGCAAGCTGGAAGCCGCAGAGATTTCACAGCTAACCCCAGCAGGGGTTTCCACTTGTGTTAGTCTTAATATTTCATTGGAAAACACCGCCAGGTCTGAACAAAGCTTGTTCTGCAAGGTACTTCACATGTGCTTGGTCACTAGTGACCCCATCCCAAAGAGCTGTAGGCTGTGCTGACAACGAACAGATGAAAAGTTTTGTTAACCACATTTCATAGGTGGAACACTGGTGCCTAGAGGGAATAAAGTGATTTACTGATGGCTACACAAGTCACTGGCAGAACCAGGATTTAACCCTGGTACACTGATTTCAAGATCCATGCCCTTAGCTGCTACTGGGGAAATAAAGACCACAAGAATTGGCTGCAGAAAATCACTCAAATTCTTCCAAGCTAGAGACATAACACAAAGGAAAGCACTGTAACTGCAGGAAAGGCAAATCTATACCATACCCTGCCCTTTCTTGGACTCTTTCCAACTCCTTGCTGTTTAACACCCCAGGGACTTGGATTTCAGAGTTGTCAAGTTTCAGTTAATTATCTCTATTTCGTTAGGCTCTGATCCGCCTCATTTCTCCCATATAAGCCACAGCAGTGCACGCGGTGCCCACCTACGGACGGGATATACGCAGCATCACCTTTAAGCCTGAGCCGATCAGACAGGGACAGAGCTAACAGGCTGAGGCCAGTGTCCTTCCCATGGACCGCACTGGGCTCTGGCTGGAGCTCCCCAAACCAAATCCCGGCTGACCGCTGCACTGTACGCAAAGCCTGGGCCACGACAAGGCTCTTCCCTTGGCAGCCAGAGCCGAGAAGAGCCCATCGGGCCTCAGAGCGAGAAGCCCCTGCTAAACGGTCAGTTCAGAGTCAGTACAAATAAACTGACATTGCTCGAAAGTGAGATCATTGGCAATTTATTCCTGCCCGAGCCCTACCAGAAAGAAAACAGTGTTTCACGTTGGGGCTTTTTTCCTCCTCTCTGCCGCTCTCATTTCTCATCTCTTTGCTATTTCCATGTGCTTCCCACCACACTGTGATTAATCTTTTCTAAGGCCTAAGGGACTGGAGTAAAGAGGTAAGTCAGCCTCTATCAAAGACCCTACACAGAGGCAGCCAGGGTCTGCCCCAGCCTTTGTGGGGCTGCAGCATTCCAAGAAACATTTTCCATCCTCAAAAGTTATAAAGAGTCAGAACTTTTACAGCTCATTAGTAAATCATTAATGAGATATTCCCTTTACCTCTCAACAAGCTCCTTGCTTCCCTCCCCCAAACCAATCCTCAAATCCTCCCGTGAAAAAGAGCATTTTGTTTTCAAGGCCCTATAAACGCCAAACTCCTTTTCTTCCACTCTCCGGCACATTTTCCAAGAGCTAAATTCAAGCCTGCCAAAGCAACTGCCAGGGAGGTGCAGGGCTGGAGCCAACCTGCTTGGCACGAGCCGGGGGATTACCGCACCATGCCACACGTGTACTGTGGCTAAATTCTGGCTTTCCAAAAAAACCCATCAAATTATTAAGAGCTGGGGCCCTGGTGAAAGCCTGGAAGATATTTGACTCCAACATGGATCCTAAATCTACACAAGAAACTTGCCAGTCTGGCCATCGCTGTCAATTAAAGCGAGGAACAGGGTCAGCTTTTGTGATGTGTGCCAGGAAAAGCTTTCCCAAAGCAGACGGAGGAAAAGCACATTTATCAGCACTTTTCACTCGCTGAATAGTTATCAACTAATATCACCAAAAGTAGTTTCTGTCAGTAGAAATTACGCCTATTTGATTAAGAGCCTGGAAGCACAGGTGTAATGGAGGAGCAGGTGTAAAAATAGGTTTTGAGCTCCTGCACTGAGACATAATGCCATATTTTCCAAAAACCTGTTATAAAAAGGGTTCTGTGCAACACGGATGAGTGCTGCAGGGTCAGAACACTTGACTGAACTGCTCGAAAAGAGATGGGCTCCTGCCAGGTACCCAGCTCCAAGAAAGTCTTCCACAGGATTTGCAAAGATTTGGGTTCTCTGTCAGATCCAAACATTATGACATTACACTTGGCTTTAAGAAACAAAAGTTTAAAGAAATGGCTTGTCATGTGACTTTAGTTCTCTTTTTAAGTAAAAAAAATAAATCTCCCATATGTATCTCATATTAGCACTTAATTCCTACCCTTGTCTGCAGATATTCTGAGTCTGTGGCATTTAGAGTGTTTTGGTGTGGGCATTCTTGCAAAATTATCAATAATCTAGCACTACTTGACAGTATCCCTGAAGTCTGAGCTGCTGACACCTGATTGCAAACAGAATTCCCCAGTGAGGAAAAAAGCCTGTCCTTGGTTTGAGAAGTCAGAATGTATAAGGCTGCTGAAAGATTAGAAGTAAAAGCAAAGAACTCCAATTATGATATATTTAAATATCACAGGGAGTGGTACTTGGCCATCATGTTTTAACATATCACTGATAATAACGGGACATGTACGCGCTGAGCCCGAGTCAAAAAAGTAGCAGTGCCTAGAAGAAGACTGGAAATTGAGAGTTCAGTTTAGTTTTGTGTTTTAAATGTAAATATAAACCATAGATTTATCCAAATAATTTTAACAAAAATACTGTCAACACCAGAATATTTCACTCAGGATATTGGACATTGCCTCCCATGACACTACCTCTCAAACTCTTCCAAGAGACCCTCTCGTGCCCGTGAGTCACGGTTAGACCCCGCCTGGGATGGACAGTTAGTTTTTGCACGGGGCAGGAACGGTAGCTTTGGTTATTCAGAACAGACAGGCCAACATCCCAACAACAGTACAGCAGTCACCAATGTCACAGGAACTAGGATCTTGCGCTTATTATATCCCTTTTTGAATCTGAGGGAGGAAAAAAACCCAGCAGTGTGAAAACGGATATTGTCATACAACGTCACAGGAAGAGGTACTGGTAAAGAACGATACTGAACTGGGACCACATCCCAGTGACGTGACACCACCTTTCTCCAGTTCTCCCCCACTGCTATGCTTTTACCAATTCTGCTCGTTTTTCTGGGCCTTGGGGCAGAAAGTCTGCCCTTTCTGTAATATTGGGTTATCAGTATTTTTACAGGCACAAAGAGATGGAATTAAACCCCAGAAAGACCATGACTGAGGCATCCTGGTAAAGCATCCAGCACCCATAAAACAGACCTTTCAAAATTTATTTAATTAAAGGCTAAATCCCATAGACTCCCACCTTATTAAACAAACCATAGCAGCTACAAGTCAGAGAAAAAAAATTTTTTGAGATGCTTTACTTTTTTAGAACATCAAGATGGCAGCTGACAGCCTCTTTTTTTCTAAGAGACACCTGAGATGCCTTAGTTATTCAACAGAAAACTACACGGAGAAGTCAAATATTTCTCTACTTGCCAAACTGCAGAGGGAAACCAGACAAGATTGAAATCAACAGTTGTACCCTGACAGTGACATCAAATCTTTCCTAATGGAACCGCATGCACCATAAAAGTGATCTATCGCCAGGATGCAAGTGTTCTGGTTGATTTCAAATCAAACTAATTCCAATATCAAAGTACAATTGGTGGAGCCCTTGTTTATGTATGGCAAGCATTAAATCCAGAACAACTATTTGGTGGAAACTGAGTACTTCTGCTTGCCAGAAGTTCTTTGGACTTTCCCTGCTTCCATCTTTATGGTTTTTAACACAGGCTCGCTCGATTCTCCAGGTCATCACCTGTAAGACAGACTTAAACACTCCTGTGCGGGAAGAGTTAACATGAGGGTGTTCTCAACCCCCAGAGTGCTGGTGGAGACAAAAGCAAGAGATTTTTCAGGTATGTCACAAGCTGGAGGGGTAAGGTCCAGGTCCATCATTCCTGGCCATGGTGCCTGCCCTGTCCCTGCCCAAGGGTCCAGCACACGACCCCGCTGCCTGTCCCTCCTCCCCAGGCCTCCTGGGGCCTCCACCACCCCTCTGGGGCACAGAGCAGGCACCTCAGCCAGTGTCCCCCATGTCCCTTGTCCTTAGAGGGACACACACCTTTATGACAGAGGTGAGGGGGACAAGCTGCAGGGACAGACACCAGCTCGGGCAGAATTGTCACTGCCATTGGCACTGCATAAGCAGGGCAGGGAGAAAGGACATATGAAGCTACTACAGAAATACATAAATGTCAAAATATTAGCACAGAAGTAGTAACAAAAGGGTACATTAGGAAAAAAGAGGTTTGAATTAGGCCATGGTTATGCAGAGCAAATGAAGCAAGAACAGCTACAACTAGTTAACAGCCAAGCAAAACCTGCCCATTAAGAGAGATTTGCATTTTGCAAGGGCCCAAAGAGACCTATTTTTCTATTTTATTTCTTCAAACATCTTTTTTGAGAGAAAGGGTAATTCAGCTCAAATTTTCCTTAGATTTTTCTTTAGTGAGCATAGGCTGGTTTTTATTGTGAAAAAAAATAATCTTTTCAGAAAAGTTATTTAAAAAGCAAGCCATGTATGTTCAATTAAAATTTTAAATAAGATATGAATTCATTTGCAAAATGTGAAGTGCTAATAACCTTGGCATATTTTAGTCAGATGCTCTTTAAGAACAATTCTTTTCTCCATGAAATGCATTTTATATGAACAACTTAAGTCACATCTATTAGCAGCTTTAGAAACAGGGATGCGGTTATGAAGACAACTCCAGCCAGAAAAAGGCAGACATTTGTAGGGGAAAATTAAGGGAATGTAAATAATTTTCCAATAAATATTCCGTGCAGAATACTCAATTCTATGATATACAATACTGTCTTTTTCTAGAGATATTACCTTCCCTCCCTGTGGATGCTGAAAGCGATTGCAGTATTAAGTTTCAATTGATTGTTAACAAAACCTCAAGCCTGTTCCTACTCCTGATTCAATCCACTTAGAATAGCAGGCTGAGCTTTTCTAATCTCATTTTAATTTTCCATGGGGGACTAAGTGTCCAAAATCCTTGCAAGGGGGCTGGAAATCTCAGCTGTAGGATGCAACAACCTGATTCAAAGTCAATGGAGAAAGCCTGTCATTTAGACCAGGTCCCTAATGTCCTCAGGACACTCTAGAAAGTGCCCTGAACCACCATCCTTCTCATAAAGCAGAATAGCAGTCTGCTCCTATCAGACCTCCTAACACAGTTAACGCTCAGCCTTTGGAAGGATCACAGGGAACAGCCTGAAGAAGGCTTTGGGCAACCTGGGCTGGTGGGAGGTGTCCCTGCCCATGGCAGGGGGGGGGGACTCGATGACCTTTAAAGGTCCCTTGCAACCCAAACCGTTCTGTGATTCTAAGAAAAGTCTCCCATTACAGCTCCCTGTTAACAGGCGGCAGGACTGGTTTTGCTCAGTTTGCTGTTACCCCTGGTTTGGAGTCCCCGTGCCATGCCTGTGCCATTTTGAGACTTTTACTTTTCCACACTGAATAACTGCCTGAATCCTAACCCGCGCATCCTGCAAGGACTGCAGGGGATACGTGACAATCTTTTCCCCAGAATTTTCTCTTGACTTCCCTGCCCTACCTGCACCACCTCACACCTTTGCCTTCCTGTCCCCCTCTGTCCCTGGTAGGGTAGCAGGCAGTCACCTCTCTGGACACATCCCAGTCACTTTCACTTCCCAAAAAAAACCAAACCACGAAACTAAAACAAACAAGCAAAAAAGGCATCCCAGGCACTTTGGTTTCTCAAGTCCCATCCCATCAAGCCTGGTTCCTGTAAATCTCATACTGGCCACAGCTCTCCCGCCAGCCCCAGAAGTGCCATGGTGGTGCTCAAAGAGGAATTTCACCCTTGGCAGATGTTTGGGGACAACCTTGGAAGACTTGTTCAAATAGCCCACATCCTCCTCCAAAAATCAACCCCTTCACCTGCAATGTCACTCTCCCACCTCAACTCCCTTCCTCTCTCTGCATCCCTTTTCTCTGCAACTTCGACATTTTCAGCATTAACGGGATAAATACAGGAAATTCTTCCTGCTGCATGATAAAAAGAAGAGGTTTTACAGTAATGTCTCAGACCATCATATCAAACTAAGAATAAACATTCTTTCCAGCTCAGAGCTTGACCCCATATACCACTTCTGGAGTATCCAACAAGACACTCAATAACCATAGAAGGCACATTCAACAATTCAAGCAGCAATTCCAGGAGACCAGTACCCGAACCACCCTGCACCAGCACCCTGCCAGCCAGCACTGTTCAGCACCTCTCCCCAGCAGCTTTATTCTTCAAACTTAATGAGACAGATGCAAACAGCAGGCACTTATCCTCTAATTAACCAATTTGGCTGCCACTTTGTGATCATTAACCCAATGCTGCTGGGTCAAGATTGCACACAAAGTATTTCTTCCTTGCCCACATTCAATCCTAATGCACGCCGGGCTTTAAAATCAGCCGTTTCTCTCCATTCCCCAGCCTCCGCTGTGTACAAACCATCTTTGCTCACTCAATGCAGCACTTTATGAGATGTATTCCTGAGATCTAAAAATAAGCTTGTTAGATTATTTGACAGTCAAAAATTAAGTGAAATTGGAAGTGGTAATCATTTTCCTGATTATTTAATACGGGCCAGACTTTTATCAAAATATTTTGACATGAGAAGATTTGTGGAAATAAATAGGCAATCAGCAAATCATTGCTAACAGAAAAGAGATTTTTTTTCCCCAAGGAAACAAGTATATATTACCTGTCACTGCCATGTGAAAGTCTCATGCTTTAAAAGATGATGTGTTAACAGCACTTTACCTAGAAGACAGCATAACAGACAGATCAACGTCGTCAAAAGACAGATTCACGCAGTGCCACAGTGAACATGGCAGAGGCACTGTGTCCTACCCAGAGATAAGTGAACCTTCACGTATTTATGAGTTCCTGGGGGGTAAAGACTGGAGTTCAGGTCTCTGCTCAGCTTGATGAGAACTCTAATCACTAGCCTAAAAACACTGAAAAGAAAAGTTTCACGTTCATCCATCCTCACCCTTTCTCAACCAAGAAATTCTGGACAACCTCAAGCAGGGGAGCTGGAGGGCACTTGCTTCTCAAAACAGTTCCGTCAAACACAAAGAGGGGGCTTGACAACATCGTGCCATCTACCACGTCAGTACTTCAAACTACACAAGCTCAGGCAGCCTCATGGGCCTCCTCCTTCTGGATGAGGAACGGGACATCTCAAGCCCGAGCCAGGATTCTGTCATAGCTGGTTATGCTCATTTGGCCTTGCCATTTGTACTCCGAGTTAGTGAGTGCCAATATTAGTGGAGCATTTGTTTCGTATCCAGGTAAACTCTGTCTTTCAAGATTTTACGATGAAGAGCCTTGGGATCTGCTGTTCAGCGTTAGTTCGGAATACACGGTGCCAGTTCTAGCACAAACAGCTGCTATAATTATTTGCTTCTCCTTGCTTAAAAAAGAAGAGGAATAACATATGAAATGGATTTTATCTGCTTTAGGGATAGCATTAACATCATTTTCCTATGCTCGCCTCTTTTTTTGGAACTGGTTTGCATAAGATTTCCTAGAAATACGCTCCATATGTACACCAGCTAGATACACCAACTACACCAGCAAGACGTTGCAACTGGGGGCGATCCGGAGGCAGGGGGAGGAGGGACCCATCCACATGCATTTGTTAACACCAACAAGCACGAAGACGGGCTGTGGTTGAGCCAGGTGAATTGTTCCAAAACAGCAGGACAACTCCCATTTGACTTTCACAAACTAAGTCTGGAAAGATTACATTCGGCCCAGAAAACACACACCTCAATTTGGAAAAGCCTCATTTAGCATCTGGTGCGGTGTGTCAGATTCCATTTGAGATACTGGGCTCCGGAGACCAGTGGGAGAAAACAACACACTCCAGAGTACATGTGTAACATGAGGAGTTAATCCCACACAGGCATTCATCTTTTCAAAGTATATATTTCTGACAGTTTTGGAAAGCACGCTTACAATTTCCATAATGTTTGAAAACATACAGACACTTTCTCTCAGTGTCACAGCGTCTTGAACTTCTGAGGCCCTTTTCGTGACACCATAAACTTCTCCTTGGAAGCACAGTATGATGTCAGAGGATGTAACAGTACAAGAGGTGAAGAGAAAAGCTGTGGGAGCATTCAAATAACTTTTTCTGGCCTAAAAAAAAAAATAAAAACTGGAGTTTGATCCAAGAACATTTTGTTCATTTGCTATACAGGGGTGCCTTTTGTATGAGCACAGACTGTTTTGTGGACTCTGGTCCTCTGTAGTCACCATGAAACAAAATATACAATGCAGCTAGTGATGTGTTATCATCTAAGATTTCCATGAATGCTATTTCTGTCTTATGTTCACAGTGACTGCTGGTCAAACATTCATCCACGACAACTTGATAAAAACAGGAGTTTTAAAGAATTATCACAGCTATTTATAGGTTATTTTCTTTTCTCTCTTTTATCTTGTCTGCACAGCTGGCATGATAATGCTCATTAGTGTTCAGGTTTAAGTGAATCCTCCAAAATAGCATTTTTTAAAGCTGCTAGTTTCTCACACATTCACCAGGGTTAAAAATATCCATAGTTTTAATAAATACACACACTTTGATATCATCCAGGTAAGCCAAACAAGTTTTATGCAAGCATAACTGAGCTGCTGTATGTCACCTTCAGACTTGTGCCATAGTTCCAACAGAGATTTAATGAACAAGTCAAATTTGATGCAAACTTTCAAGAAGTTTCACAGCTCTAATCAGCAAAATAAAAGTGTGCTAGATAATTACTGGAGTGTTAAGCTGATATTTATCACCGTAATCCCCCTGATGAAAGAACTAGATTTCACAAGAACAGTCTTTCTATTTAATACCTTATGCAAAAAAAAAAAGACATTATAGCAACTGATTGAAGGCAAACGTTGAGATGTCAAGGAACACCGAGCACCAGTTAACACCTTCAGCCTTGCTTACCCCTGTGAAAGCTTCTCTTCCACAGCCACATTGGCTCTCACCAGGATCAGGCTCAAGGCTAGCAAAGGTCACATATTCCTCTCTCCATCCTTCAGCACTCTGCTTTCCCCCACCGTTTAATTTATCCCACACTCTTCAACCTCTGTTCTCTCTTTTCATCACAGACTTTTCTGGTGGAAATCATCATTTTATCAAGCAAATTTTCTCAAATAGCAGCAGCCTGTACCTATGTCTCTTAAAAAGGCCTCCTGCCCTCTCAGACACAGCACCAAGACAGAAAATCATGCCCATCACTGGAAGCAGCCTCCATCAACACCTTTGTTCTTGTGTTTGGTTTAAAGACCCATGTTGATGAGCTGAAGCTGGACATGCTCTTACATCTGCAGGACAGAGCTCATGACACATTGGCAGGACTTATTTCAGGTACTCCAGCCTCTGAAGTTTAAAAATATATTTTTAAATAAATACAGACAAAGCATTAATCTCCATCCATATGTCAAACAGATCAGCTGCCTCAAGATTCCAGAAAAATATCAGTCTGCAGTTAGCATATAGAACTTACCCAAATGACTACCAAATGTATTAGCCTCTGAACACCAGATATCACTGGTAACAGTACTGAACAACCTTAAAAGGAGTAGATGCTATTATTTTTGCTCAGTTTAATCTTGCAGTTTCAAAAACTCACTAAAACCAAAGCCCCAGATGTGGCGAATACATTTTGGGCATTTCAAACTTTTTTTAAAACCCCAGGTAGGGCACAGCTGTTCAGCACATCAGCTTCATCAACCATCTTCCGTTGTATCATTACATTGATATTCACACCTACGCAGACACCCAAATACTTTTGATTAAAAAAATTAAATAAGTGAAACAAAAACAAACATCTCAGAAAGATTACGTGGACTTCAGCAATAGAACATGTCTCCATATGCCAAAGGAAGAAAAGGAGAGAACAGATGGCTTTCTTGCTTTGTCTTCGTACTGCTTTCATACTTACACTACTTCATACTTTGGGTTAATATTTTTATCCAAACTCACAGTGATTAACAATGAAGAGACAGACGGAGGGTTGTATTTCACTCTGTAATTAGGCAGACACAATGAGGTGAGTTCTCAGCACGGTACAGAGGAAAATAAAGCATCCGTAGCTCCATTAGTGATATTTCCTATGCACAGGGGAATAACTTTTTTTCTAATATGAGCAATAGAGATGAGAATTTTAAAAACCCTCAGACCCACAAAAAACAGGGCTTACAGTGTTATTAATGAAACAAAATACCATGAGGCCCTCTTCAAGGACAAGACTTAACTCTTCCTTAACTTTAAGCACATGCTTACATGCCTGATCACCTGGAGAATGAAGAAATGGACCATGTCCTTCCTATTCCAATACTAGAAATAACAATGGACTTACACTTGTTAAACAGTCTGGGTAAAAAAACTGCCATAAACCTAATTTTGCTCAGACTTCAACACCCTTCATGAATGCTTTGGGTGACTGAAGCATCACTGGATGAATGCTGACTCCATCTACATTCACAGTGAGCCCGGCCACACGGAACAGAGAACACCACTCACGTCATGAGATCCAGTGACAGACTTGTAGGTAATCACACATGGAAAACAAGGGAAACACTGCTCTGGGAAAGCCACAAGGCTCTGCAAACAGGGCACAACCCAGGGGCTGATCTGCTGAGATTTCCAGGCCATGCACAGAACAATCCACCTACCAACACTGTGAGAGCGTTTTGTTCCTATGGGTTTGCTCGTGACTGAGGTGCTGTGACATGAATGGGTCAGAAAGGACTGGTTTCTGGCAAAACACTTGAAACTAAGTCACATATGCAGTAAAAAAGCCCATTTACCACAGCAATGAAGGTAACTAGTGTCAGACCTGAGGGTCTGGAGCACACATGCTCACATGAACTAGTTCAAGGGACTTGGTACACACAAAGGCTGTACAGAAGTGACCACCCTGGTCACTTGTACCCAATTTAAAAACTGATGTGCAACTAGGAGCAAGAAAACAACCCATGAAAGGGTCTACAAGACTCCGGTCCCATCAGAGTCCCTGATGCTGGGGCAGTGTCTTGGTAAGCCACGCATGCATCTCGCCTGCTTTCCATGATGTTTCTGCTCTTAAACAGCTTGTGCTTTATGAATGACAGCAAAACGATATCTTAAAAAATACAAAGGAGGTCCCAAAAATAACATGAGCTCTGTTGGGCTCAACGCAAGCAGCAGGAGCCCGCAGCTGAAGCCTGACCAGCCGTGGCACAGGGTGACGGCCAGCAGCCCAGACGGGTGTATTCAGGGCCTGCAGGACAGGACCTGATGATTCAGCTCTTCCAGCAAACTCACCCTGCTTTATTTGCAGCAGAACACAACGACCTCTCACATCCCGTCCTCCCCCCGTCCTTAGATGCACAGGAATTGCCATGGCGACAGACTGGTGGCCCAACAAATTTAATACCCTGCTGTTAACAGTAGCTGGTCCTCAGTGTCACAAAGCAAAAATCCACCAGCTCTGCAGCAGGCAGTCACAGAACAGCTAGGCAAGAGGGAAAGTTTCCTCCTAATCCCCTTGCCATTTGATATGGGCTTATGGCCTCAGTAGCAGCAGGCTCAGACCCTGCACAAGGAAGCATTTGAACTCAAACACAGGATTAAACCTGGGCTTACAGGCACATGATCACATCCGACAGACTTCAATGAACTTTCATTTCCCAGCACAGAGCCACTCTTCTGAACTGCCGTGCAAGGGTTCAAGCCATGAGGGCTTGTTCTTTCCCTGCACTAAACAGCTCTCCAGTGAATAACACCAGCTCCTCACATCTCAAAGAGACCTGGCCCATAACGACAACACAGACAGAAATGCAGCTCAGTCTGCCTCAGACAGGGAGACACCACCCTGCTCTGAAGAGATCCACAGATACCCTGGGAGCTGCCCCAGTCCAGACTGTCCGTGGATATCCCTGCACACACACTCCTTGGGGGAGCAGGTCACCCACATCAAGAAGATACTTAAAACTGGAGTGGCCTGGGGTAGAATTTGATGCAGTTGTCAGTGGCTTCAGCCAGACTTCAGGGGCTCAGTCAGTACCCCCAATGGGGTCACATTTTCCAGAGGATTCAACACCCATCACCGCCAGAGCCACGGGATCTCTTGGAAACCTGGAATTGCCTCCACACCCCAACAGTGGAGTGACAGCCAGCACTGGCTCAGACAGATATAAGAGGTACCTGACACTTTTACAAAACTGTTCTGGACCAAGACTTCTTTTCCAGTTGTGATGGAGAACTCAGACAAATAAAGCAGCATATGGAAAACCCCCAGCACTGCATGTTCTCATAATTTTTGGAACACTGTAAATATTTGAGTCAGTAGATCTTAATCCATAAACACAGCTGGACTCAAGAAACAATGATGGTAACTTATTATAATTTAAACAATTGTGTAACAAAACAAACCAATGATAATCACTTTGGTTTTCTAAGGACAATAGGCGCAACCTTTTCACAAAGTTAACATGATGGTACATGTAATTACATAAAAAATAAACTTACATATGCTAAGATAAATTATTCTCAGCTTTTAAAGAGCACTATAGAGGAATGACAGTGGAGGATAAAAGCTGTATGGTACAAAGCCAGCATTTCATATAATGTACAGAGCTGGAATGGTAACTGCCAGCCAAAGGACATCACTTTTCCCTTCTATCCTCATCCAGAACATATTAGTTTAATTGCTTTATGACCAGGAACATCATTCCCCCGAGTTCACCCTCAATGTAAGCCCTTGCGCACACAGTTTACATACAAAGAACTAGTGGCTGATCTCTGCTATGATTAAGGAGAGGAACATTTATCCAAACTGCAGAAGAACAGACCTGGGCAGTCAACTCACATTTTAAAGAAGTTAAATGGGGTTTAAGTTCTTTCCTGAAAGTTCAAATAAGTTCACTTCCTTCTTATTTCCATTGCTTCCTTGAATTTTCACAAGTGTTTGCATTCAGCAATATAACCTAGAAACAGATGTAAACACAACATGGTTCAAACCTGTTTCAAGAGCTGTCCTGAGCAGGGTGCTACTCTGAAGCTTTTACCAGAGACATAAAATGGATTCAACTGACACCAAACACAGTCAAGACAAAAATTACACACATAAAAAATTGGATTTAAATGCACTTTTTAAAAGCAAAATCCTGATTATGGCTATAAACCCTTTATTACTTTGCTAACACCAACATGATAAAAACCCCAGCTTTCCTGATTTTCAGGAGATACGTTTCCTACCCAAATTTCTAGAATCCAGAGTTCAAGTAAAAACTGCAAATAAGGAAGGCTAAAGCTCTTTAGTCAAGCATTATAAAAGTTTGGTATTCCAGAACTGCAATAGTCATACCACCAGAATCTGGCCCCCTCATTTGTACCCCGCAGAAGTTACGGTGGATAACCCTGTAAGCCAGCTGCACATATGCTATGAGCCTCAACATCCAGCTCTCAGTGAAGTCATCAGTGCCACGTAAAATGAGAAAGCTGACATTTGAAATAATTCCTTATACCAGGAAAATTCCTAGTTCTAAAATTGCTAGTTCAAGAAGGAGCACATGAGCAGAACAGCGTATTTTCCAGCTCCCTCCCTTGCAACAAGACAGACGAGCCATATTAACTGCAACTCTCAAAAAAAATCAAGTATGGAAAACATCAGCTCCACAGTATAATTCTGGCAAAGTTATAATCAACTAAAATCAGGATCTTATAATAGGAACTGACAGGGAAATTCTAGCTACTTGTGCTGCTTATAAGCACTAACATTATCTGTCAAAGGGATGAAGCCACAAAGCTGAGATCCAGTTCTGGACTAGAAAGAACTTCCCCAAGTTTTTGGGGAACTTTGATAAAGGAGTTCAGATCAGTCCAGGTGGAAGCGTACCTAAGTTTTTCAGAAATAAATAATTAGAAGGTCTCAGAATGGTTAAAAGTTCAAAGGAAGTCTTTCCATTCAGATTAAAACTCTTTTTCAATAAAGAAAACCACAGGATGGTAATTTCAGTGGCTGACATGTGACCCCAAAGTCAGTATGCTGTGCTTCACACTAGAAATATTGCTTCTGCTCCATCTGGATATGTAAGAGCCTTCTTTAAAAAAGGGAATAATAAATCTAGAACAATGACCACATTAATCCAGACCCTATTTGGCAGGGTCTGACAAACAACCATTAACAGCCATTTATGCAAGTTCCTAAATGGGAGATCCTTCACTGACCTGCAAATGATGTCACCCTCCAAAAGATGGAACATTTCTTTCCTTTTGTGGCTTTGCCATCCTATTTCTGCAAGGCTGCCAGGCAGGTAAACAGAATTCCACTTAATCTGTCTGCAGCTTAAAAAATAAACAACCTACAGCTTGTCCATTGAGGCCAGCGCTGTCAAAGGTGAGTGCTTAACACTGGCCACCTAAATGCAAATTTAGGAACATAAATAAGTACCCTGTTTTCTTTAAAAGCCTTTAAATAAGTATCTTATACTCCACAGTGTTTTCCAGCAAGGACCTCAGGGGGAGGGAGGGGAGGGCAGAGAAGGGAGGCATTGTGCTATCTGGATTTATTGTCTCCCCCACTCCAGTCCACTTCCATAGTGGGAGAACTGGCTAGAGAACAATTCCGCTCCACTAAACCCTCCAGCATTTTGAAATTTAGCTTCATTCCACATGACTGGTGCAGTACAAGGAGAACAATTCTGCGAGAGATTTAGGGGAAGGTAAGAGAGTGACTGACATGGTTGAGAACAGACACTTCAATCTGCTTTAATCACAAAAGCAATTGCACCTGATCCATATTCCCAAACCAACAACTCTGTCACAGAGCTGCCCTGAGCCTGAGGAAACTTCCTGATGAGTATTTCAGGAAAACTTATTACTCCATACAGCTTAACACTTTCCACAAACAGGAGACTTCAAACGGTAAACAAACTTGTAATCAAACCTTTCTGGGACATCTCTATTTATAGGACACCAGTAGTTTTCCTAGTAGATAAGGCTGCAGATGCAAGCTGGGACCTGACACCATGACAGCACGGCTCCAGCAGTACCACCACTAACAAGAAGTCAGGCACAGGAACATTTTCTCACCATTTTCTTGACAACAGATCCATGGTGAGGGCTCTAGGGAGAAGAAAGGAAGTTGCTTGAACTTAGAGTGGGAATGTCAGAAGTACTCTCCCTACTCCCACTGGGGTCAGCAGCAGGAGAGTGGGCCAAAACTTTCAAAAAATTTTTCCCTTATATGTATCAATTTCAGGCATCAAGAGACTGAGGAGTGATCAAAAGATGTCTCCTCACCAGGCAGAAGTACCTAGTCTCTGGTAGAAACCCCTTCCCTATTGCCCAGCTGGGATGGCAATGAGCTGCAGAGCAGTCTCCAACTTCTGAGCACCACAGCACAGCACATTCATCCCACCCCAGGTACCAAATCAAGCCACACAGCACCTCAGACCCCTTCATTTGTCAGTGTAGGGACAAAGCATCTTCCAAAAGGATCTTCCATAGTGTCAGGATGTGTGTACCTACCCATGTGCCTCTTATCTATAGCATGACACCAAGATCTACAGTGGGATGTCATCCAGAATCAGTGAAATAAATGCCAAAATTTAAATGGAGTTCATACAGATATTCAAGTCTTTTCTCCCTCTGCCATGCAATAAACATTTTTTCTGAATCTGTACCATCGGCAGGATCTTGCAAGCCCTGGCTCAGTTTTATGTGGACAGTTATCACCAATGGGGATGGTGCTACTGTCTTCAGTAGGATCACATTAAGGCCAAGACTAAAATTCAAACAAGAGTTACTTGGCCTACATTAGGTTCAAATTTTCAGCCAAAGTACTCTCAAGCCAGTCTTTCCTCACTTTTTGTGGTTTAAACATTTAAGTTGCCTAAACCCATAGACACTGCAAATTGCAAACAGTCCAGCTGAACCCAACTTTTGGATTCTTCCTTTTCAGTTCTTGCTCTTCTCCTTATTTAGTCTTCCCTCATTACTATTTTTGTAGATTATCCACATCAGAAATAGTGAGTCACAAAAAAGTACATAAATAGCTACTTATGTTACAGGACAGAATCCCTCAATATTTTCAATCTGCTAAATGACTGATTGCTGGGTCTCTCGATTCGTTATTTCCAAAGCGCAACCACCCAGCATCCAAGGCAAAGCAAGGTTTGGGGGTGAAGGGCATTGGCTTTTACTGAAAATAATCCACAGCAAAACTTAGTGAGAAGAAACATCAATCATTGTGAAACAATGCAAAATACAGATTTTGGAGAAATTTGTACAAGATGCCACTAAAGAAGTGAGCACCAAAAAAAACCAGGTAAAGTTGAAAATCTCAGGTTGGGTATCTGAAAAGAAGCTGGTTTCAGCTCATTCAGTCCACACTCAGCACATTTGCAGTATCTTTTGTTGGCACAGCAATCTGTGTGTAACAATTTCCCCATATTTCTGTGCTTAGATAGGTCACTGGAAAGCAAGAAGGGAGGTGATCTATGCTTTTGTAACCCCAAAATCCTGCTTTGGCATTTCATCTCTACTTCGCTGAGCCTTGATCTCAGGCATAGCTTGTCTGCAGCAGGTCTTACCAAGCCTCAAGTCGCCCATGCATTGAGGAGTTACATTCCTTTGTGTTTTATGTTCTGAATTCATACAGAGTGTTTTGACCCTAATTTCCACGGAAGAGGACTGGGGAAGGCTGCCGTTCCTAACAGGATGGTCCAAAGCAAGGGGTGTGCAGCTCAGATCCCAAACAGGGGCCACTTTGTCTCCTCCTTCTTTGGAGACTGTATGTACCCGACAAGTCCTTCTGTCTCCTCTAAAGCCGAAGTGGCACCAGCTGGCCAGGCTGAGGGCATCACATCACCCACACATCCTTTTCCAGCTTACTGTGAGGTTAATTTGATGGATACAACTCCTAGGCTAAAATCAGAGAGGTGCCAAGTCCCCCAGTGCAGGGACAGCATGGGATCTCAGTGCACTGGAAGCCTGCAGTACCCAACAGGATGGTGTTCTGACTTTGAAGAGCTTTTTCCCCTTATTCCAAAATGACTTGCAGATTTTTATACAAGTGCAGTGGAGATGAAAACTAAGCATTACCAAAGGAAAAAAAAAAAGGTGAAAAGAAACATTTTCAGCTGAATTTTGAAAGTCAATGAGACAACAAAATATGGGAAATTTGTTCCAGATGGCAGGAACATACTTGAGGAATTTCATTTAATCACATCCTTGCAAGATGTTTTGATTCTGATGACATATATCAATTGCATACTTAAATTAACAGTCCTTCCTACTGAAGTAAATGTAAAGCTCCCAGGAGCAGGAAAGGGTCTCAGTGCTTTTACTTTAAGTGCAGGTACAGCATGTACGGAGCCAGCAGTCATCTTGTTATTCTCCTGAGGAAAACCAATGATTTATCAAGATGCTGCAAGAATGCGTCCCCTTTTGAAAGCAGACTCAAGGCCATTTCCCCACCTGGCTCCTCAGTTCTCTGCCATGGGGCTACCAAGAAAATTCCAATTCCCACCTCCCACACCCTACCCAATAGGTAAGATGGCCAGGTCCTAAATGCCTTGAAAATAAGTGTGATGGACTGAGAGAGACGGAACCCTAGAAAAATATGAGGGTTCCTGCTCGTATAGTCTGATTCCCATCCAGCAAGCCCCCAGTACTCTTGCCCCAAAGTAATTTCCCCAAATGGATGCTCTGGAGATGTGTCACTAGGACAGCCCAAGCCACCCAGCTCCTCAAGTAGGCTGGCAGGGTATACAAGTCTCCTCTTGGAAAATTCAAACAAAACATTGAGGTTCCAGTTGAAAGAGAATTTTTCCCATGCAAGTTTTCCCCACACTGCAGTCATCTAACCAACCTTCCAGAAAAACATAATGGTTCTAAGATGACCAATTCATTACATATATTACATAAGCTGCATGCCAATAATGAGACAGGTGAGGTTCTAAAGATCCTACTTGCCTTATTTATAAATATTTCATTTATAAAAGCCTGGGAAGGGAACACAAGGAAGACTTAACAGTCAGTATCAGAACTACAGCACAGATTTTTTACATTTCAAATTAAAAAAATACTCTTGGAGGTCATAGCACCTCTCAAATACAACATTAACAGTAAATTATTTATAGAGGAGTTTTCATTATAAGCCAAAACTCAGTTTCCACCTAAAGTGCACATCAAAGGTCTTAAAGATGGAGAATTTCAGCCACCTCCAAACCACCGCAAACACAAACTATCTCTTTGCACAGCTTCTTCCTGCAGCTGTACTCTGAAGGGAGATAGACACATACATACAGGTATGTATATTAGTTATTACTAGAATAACTGTAATAAGGCCTTTTGTTTGGCGACTGCCTATTTCTAAGAAGTGAAGCATGATGAGATTCAGCTTGCCAGCTGCACATTTCACTTTCCCATCTCCCCAAACAGAGATTTAGAATAGCCTGTTTATCAGATGCGTATCTAACTCCTATTCCACTGTGAGGTCTAAAAAGGAATTTCCATTCTTACAAATGTCCCCCTTGTGAGGCATTACCGTCTGTTCCGATCATTGTAAAGGGTCCCTCTTTCCTTTGAGTCCAAAACCCACTGAAGCATTTCTTTAATGGCTATGAAACAAAAGACTAGAGGCTTTCTTCCCTTAATTTATATACATTACCAATTAAAAGGTAACTGGGAAGAATAGAGCCGATAATTGGATGCCTTCTGCAACCTGAACTGTAGCATTGCTACTATGACATTATAATAATTAGGTAATCTACCCTCTAATTTGTCTCAATTTGCATTGGCAGACTGGAAGCTGCTGTCTACATGATTTCTCACTGAAAACTGTGGTAGGAGAAGCAAAAAGAAAAGGTTTTTTCCACCACCCACCCAATTCTATGCAAATCTCCCTCTTCTCTCCACTGCTGCTGTAAATCTGGAATACATCTCCATTAAGACAAATGGAGTCATGCTCCAGATCCACTAGGAAAGTAGATTTTGGCTCAGTACCACTGAAATACACCAAACTCATGCCTTCAAAAAATGCCTCATCATTGCAGCCAGCCTGCTGCCTCTGCTCTTGTTCCTCTGCCAGGTTCGGCTCAGTGAAGTTTGGAGCCCTTTCTCTCCACTTTCTATGCAACACTACCCCCCCTTGCAAAGGGTTTCTGATTAATTCATAAATTCCCCGATTATTCCTCTTCCTATTCAAAATACCAAAGGCAGATCCTCCCTCTCACCTAAGCTCCTCGGATGGATGGAACATCTGTGCGTCGGAAACGCAGGGGGTAAAGAGGAGTTCAAGGCTGTGCTTCAGGAATACCCTCATCTTAGATGCACATTTCTTTCCATCAGGAATCAACTAGTTTGCTACAACACCTGTGCGGCCAGATGTCATGCAACAATAACTCAAGCCCTCAGAAAGACATTTTAGAATCTATGTGCTTAAAAAAGGCAAGGAGACAAAAAATTGATGAAGATTTTATTTTCCAATTTTTGTGATACCCTTGTTTCCCAAATCAAGCTCTATTTTGATTGCTTCCATGACATGAAACCTGTCATTATCGAAACAAAAACAAGTACAAAGAATACAATTCATAGCGAGCATTTGCCAAAACGTTAGCCTTCTGCACTTCTTTATAAACAAACAGAAGGAAATGAGATGACCTTTAAATCACTTCTTGACATGTGCTAATTCTACAGAAATTAGGGAGATTCTCTGGAAAGAGCTGTATAATTTTAGTACACAGTATACTATTTTTAGCATCTGCTAAGAATATTTTGGATACTAAAAGAATGCTGTGCACAGTAAAACGTCAGGGATTCGGTCAAGCTTTGGAAGTCCAGGGTTCAGGTTAAATGGCAGTAGAAGTAGTAGATGGATGGCTAGAAACAAGCAAGAAATAACCACCAGGAGCTGATCAAAGCTTGCATCAACAGGGTAACACTTACTACCCCCACCCTCCTGTCCTTTAAAAGGAGTGCTTGGAGATTAATCAGTAAACAAATTCCTTCTTCCACCCATCCCCTTCTGCTCCTAAAACACAGAAAATAAGAGATGAATGACAAGAGTCTGATGGGCAGGCAGCTGAACCGGAGCCCTAACCCAGGCTGAGCCTCGGTCCTCGAGTGTTCCCCTTCTCCAGGAGATGAATTCTGTATCCAACAGAGGGTGGGTGGCAGAAGAACAGGTCACAGGGACTGGTGATGTTGAGAACAGCGTAAGGAAAGAGAACAGGCAATGCAGCTGTTGCCTATGGAGAACCCCAGGAGACCTTTAGCATCTATGGGGTGTGTAAGCTGGAGCATACGCAGAGTCATGCAGCAGAGGATTGCTGGAGACCTCTGCTTAGCGTGAGCAGTTTGCCCCAAAGGGGGGATTTGTTTCATTGCGAGGGAAAGGACTGCAGTGAGTTGTTCCAGCCTGAATGCAAGGGGCATTCTTGTTTCTTCTGTATCACTGATGAAGGGTGATGAGCAGCAAGCTTCACAGGGCAAACCCAGCCCAGCCTGGCTCCAGGTGGCCTCACAGAGCTGCACCCCCTGTTTGCACTGTCACCTGGTTTGGTCACAGCACCACCTAAGCTGTTTGTGAGAGGTGTAAAGGGACATCTTGTAAGACAGTCCAAGATGTGATAGTGCAAAAACTTCATGGACTGCACACAAGAGACAGATGGAAACTGGATCCAGTAGATTCAGGTGACTGCAAGTGTTTGCTTCACATCACAAAAGCGCCAGCTCAGACTAAACTCACTAGGCTGAGCATCACATCTACATCAAAACCGCAGGGCAGCGCCAGCCCAGAGGAAGAGCAGACAAGGACAAAGTAGAACACAAGGAGAATTTGAAAGAGGTTACGGTTCCTGGACCATGACTACCAATTCTGGAGAATTAAGGGGCACAATTAGCAACTTTACACCTAATAAGTCTATCACTTAAGAAACCCAGCACTGTGAAGACTGAGGCAAAGTCAGAAGAAGGGTTACATGCCAGTCACTGAATATACAACTCTCAGTTATAAGAAATTAAGAACTGCCAACACATTTCTCCCTATTTCTCCCTCACACATGCAGGCACTCCCTGCAAAACTCATCCAAGCAAAGCTTTCGGAGTCTGGAGAGGCAGGCTACACTGTCATTTGCTCTAGGCTAAATCAAGGAATTGCTCTGATCAGTTTCCTAAGAGCAAAAGCACTGACCAGAGATATGTGCATATTTAGTAATGCCCAATTCAGTCTGTGGCAGCTCCAAGTTCTGCATTTGAATTTTTTTCCCCTCCTCAGGGCAATTCCTACTAGGAAATACCAGCAGCTCCCAACTCCCTGGACTATTTTCCACAGATCCTCCTGTGGAGCATGTTCCCCTGGGCACTGCACTGAGGAATTTCACTTCATAGCAAGATGCAGAAGAACAGGTCACTGCAATAAGCAAACTGCACACGCAGAAAACACCAGGAAAACTCAGTAACAGAAATGAGGCTTAAATGACACAGTGAAATCACTTTCAATGGAAATAAATACTTAAAGCATAATGACAAGAGTCTCACATCTGTTCTTGCCCTGCGTAACAGGCTCCATAACAGGCAGGATGACCCAAAATCCCATCCCAAGGCCCTAGCTCAATACCACCATTTCAGAACAGACCCAGCTCTCATACTGCCTGCTCAGGAGACATCACTTATGCACACAGCCACGAAGCGAAGGCAGAGAATGTTTTGATTGTTAATTCAAGATGCTCTCAGAGCTCTGTGGTGACCCAAGCTGGTCATTCCTGCTCTTGTTTGTCCGAGGAGCAGAGCAGGCCACAGATCGCAGTGGTTATGAGTAACCAAGCAAGCATGTATGCATTTCTGTTGACAGCATCTTCCCAGAAACGATCACAGAACCCGACTGGTGTGCATAAGGTCTTTAGACTTGTTTCAAATGTTACACATATATATTTATAAATCTAATTTCAGATGAAAGCCTCAAATAAGATCTTTTTTTTCCAGCCTTTTGATAACTTCCTGTAGACAAAGACATACAGAAGCTGCTGCTTAGCACAGGGTGCACTTCTTGCACATATTTAAGGATTGCAAATAGTGTTCCTTAGCCAAATATTTCCACCCATGAGGTGATGTGTTTACATACCCTGTGGTACATGATCAGCAGTTACTTGGGATATACTGTGCCTCTAATGTCTGAAACCCAGCACGCCACATGCTGGGAATCAGGTAGCCCCAACTGTTTGACTTCACCGACAAACACTGCTCCAGATGTGAAAGCGCATTATCTGCCCTTTTTAGAGATGGCTTCCCCCATGATTCCCTTTTTCCCTTACCTAGAAATCTGAAAACTGAAGTTAACAGAGGCATAGTCAGGAAATAGAAGTTGTATAGCTTGCGCAATATGGAATACATTCAAATAAACCAGAAAAAAAGCTACTAAAATAACTACCAAATTTGCAGTTCTCTGGAAAGAGAAGGGCTTATTTTTCAGAGCATGGGGATGAGCCAACACATTCCTAGTACACAGAGAAGCCCAAAGACGGAATCACGTAAGTTTATTCCTGCCATCCCAACCTCTGTATTTCTCAACCTCTGGTGAGACAGAGGAAGAGACATTGAGCTTGTACATTAGGGCTTACAGGAGACTCAACACACAAAGCAGAAAGTGTTTCAGGAAGAACACTCTTGTGCTATGAAGTCACCTTCTTCCATAGCAATACTGTGCTATTCCTCTCCATCCACAGCACATATAGGTAGCCCACTGTCATTGCCCCCAAAGTGCTTCCTCAGGTAAGAAGTGACCATCTTTGTACGTGGGGAGCTACAAAGACACTCAGATCTTGAGTAAAGCACTTATCCAGAACAGTATTTAGCCATCCTGCAACTCTGAGATAAAACCAATACTGACCCCAAATGATTTGCCCAACCCTACAGAGTATATATCTACATCTTCCCTACCAAAGCCTACTTTTGAGTAGACACGTTTTGCAATGTCAACCATGCTTGTCTGCGGAACGTGAGCAGCAAAGGACAGGCTGTGTTCACAGTAAGGCACGCTACAGGGACAAAGGCAATCAGGGTTTGTATGGGTTCTTGTCTCCATCACCTCCAGAGCATCTTTTACAGTTGGTTCAAAAGACACCTCCTTCCTTAGGAAATTCTCAGGAGTTCAAGTACCAGGGGGTCCTTATTACCTTACCTACACGTCCAAAAGACCAGGACTGTAATTTCTGACTATACTCCAATACAAATTTCAGAACACAATACTTAAATAATGCTTTATTAGAGACTTGCACAGATATCCTAGACTTTAAAAAACATTGTTTACCTACAAACTGGAATATGTTGCCCACCACTCACCTTAATTGCTCAGAAAGGCTGGTGTTAGCAGATGAGAACTGGCAATAGGCACAAGAAAGGATTTTGAGAAAATAACTTGGCTCTTCAGGGAAGGTAGGAGCCTGGACCACCCCTTTGCAATTGTTGCTAAACAGTCAGGGATCCTTAGAAGGCAGCTCAGCCATTGCTGTGCTAAGGGAGAGCAGAGCTACACGCTGCTTAGAGCTGATCAGGCTGAGAGGAGCTCCTGCTTTTTCTATACCAGACACGAGTGGAAGCAATAGAACCAACCCAGATCTTGAACTCCTGTAGTAGACATAAAGCACATCAGGAGGAGCTGCTGGCAAGCCCAGCATCGGAGAAACATGGGAATGTGCTTGTGACCCCATCTGTAGGCATCCTAACAGCTCCTCGGAAATGTCACAAGCAGGGGGATGTCCTGGATAATGGATGGGAGCCCAGCTGCCCCCAAATGAGGGAGTTTCCTTTATGCACAAGTCCCTAAGTTATTTCAGCAGCATCTGGCAGTGACACTCTTGTTAAGGCTGCTATTTATAAAGCCTGATTGTTCATTCAGGGACAGCTCTTGGCATACAAGGCCTCAGGAGAGCCGGAGTGATCTGGTTAACAAAACATCCAACAAGCTGGGAAATCAAGTCTGCTTTTGATTTATAACGCAGCAAACTAAAATTATGATTTGCCAGGCTCGTTTTGGCACTCTCATAATTCAACTACAGTTCTGATTATTTTAAAAAATATAATAATTAAAAACCCACCAAGTTTAATTACCATAATTATGGAAATACTCCTAGTGAAAAGGACTTGAAAATAATGAGGCAAACTCACACAGCTCAAACTCCACCAATTAGCAGGATGCTAGGTTTGCAAGACAAGTCTCAGCAAAGAAAAACTTCTCTGCTGGCACCATTGCAGCACAAGGGACAAACCCACCTCGCATCTAGGTTTTATTACAAACCTATTGCACCCTCTTGTGCCGAGGTGTCAGAATTACTTTGGCTTGGATGGCTTGAAACCAATCGCTCTGCAGCACTTGACCTTCACATCAGCACTCCTGCAGCAGCCGAAGGCACAGCGTTACAGCATCACAGCAGCGATACGTGGAGGGATGCTATGGGTGTCCAGGTGATTAACTAATTTTCTGTGTAAGACTGAATATTACTGACTTCCAAGCCTGCGTGGATCCCCATTTTGCATTAGTGACCTCAGATTTTCATTAAGCTCAAATGATATCAAACTTTGTTGAATCACTTGGTAGACAGAGCATCCCACAAACCTGCCTGGCCAGACAGAGCTGAACTGTACCTTTTCTGCATTTCTTAGGAGGAAAAAAAGCTAAACATCTATAAATACAAAGAGGATCCCTGTAAAACACAAGTACTTCTTCTCCTGCATTGGTTCAGACCTCAGGTGACGGTACCACATCCAGTGTTTGGAGCTGTGTTTTAAGGAAAGCACAGAACTGGCAGAAGTTCAGAGGAAATGAGCAGGAATAAGATGTCTAGAAAACACTGAGACACAAGGGTGAACAGTCAGGGAGTGTCCTGCCTAGGAAAGATCAACGAGTTCCCCTTAGTCTTCAACTAGGCAAGGGGGAACAAAACCAATTTATTCTCTCTGCTCCTGGTTGATAGGACAAGGAATAACACCACTAATCTGTACCATGGGAGATTAAGGTGAAATATTAGGAAGACAAAAATCTCCTCAATCTGTTGAAGTACTCCCTCACTGCAAATTAAAAGCAGATTAGGCAGGTATGTCAGGACTAACCTAGGCAGAACAGATCCTGCCTTGAAGCAGCAAGCTGAATTACATGATTTCTCAAGGTCGCTTCCAGGTTTGTTGCTATTGTGTTCAGCTCTGGAATTGTTCCTCTTTGATTAACACCCAAGCTTGTTTTCAGAGGATCACGCAGAAGCTTGTCCAACAGCTAAATACAAAAGTTCTCTGGCAATCACACACACAATCCCCAGCGCTGTCTGTCTCCTGCTGCTAACACCAGGGGTAACGCTAATTTGCAGCTCCTGATCACTGTGAGAACAAAACATTGCTACACATTTCACTGTCTTAACTGCAAATTTTAGTCTGGGTTAAAGCTGCTTCTGTTACAGCACGAAAAAATATCTCAGATACAGAAAAGGCACAGACAACAGCACGAGTGTCTAAACCAATAGGCTGAACAGAAAGCAGCATCCTCAGCTGCTGCTGTCAGCATAGTGCCACAGCTTTCCACAAACCAGTTTTGGCCCATTCGTTCAGAGGATGAAATATAAAGAAAAACATACAACAAAAAAACCCCAAAAAATGTATAACAAAGCTCAAAATAAAAAATGGGAACAAGATCACCACAAATGCCTTAACAGGGATAACCTTCCCTACATCTCCTCATGAACACATGCTGCTGCAGTAGGAGTGGGGGGGATCTGTCCGGATTTGCTGAGTGCTGCTGGGGAACTTTCCAAAGCCTGGCTCAGGGGCGGGTAGGACAGGCAGGCAACAATTGAAACTAAATTGCATTCTAATCCATGAATCAAAGCGCTTGCAATTACCATTTCAAGGCAGGTGAAACAATAACAAATAATGAACAAAGAGATGCTTCAAGTCTTTGCTGATGCACTCTGTGCTTGCTGCAGAAACTGCTAACTGGACACATTTTACCCAGAGCCACGGTGATTGCCTGCAACAGCCCCAGTTAATCACGTCTTGAGAAAAATGAGTGTAACCTCCTGTCCTGTGAAGGAGCAGCTGAAACCTCCTCCAGCATGCACCCATTGTAGCTTTTACAGTCTTTGCTTAGATTTGAAATGGGAGGGTGATTGCCTGCAACAGCCCCAGTTAATCACGTCTTGAGAAAAATGAGTGTAACCTCCTGTCCTGTGGAAGGAGCAGTTGAAGCCTCCTCCAGCATGCACCCATTGTTGCTTTTACAGTCTTTGCTTAGATTTAAAATGGGAGAACTGAAGCCACACATGAATTGGGTCAAATTGCACGTCGGCTCAGCAACTGCCGTCTCTTGGACCCTCACTGTGGGTTGAAAACCCAGAAAGGTAAGCAGCAAACCACAAACATCTCACTTTTCTTGGCTTTGTAGTACACAAGATGAAGCTCTCTACATTGAAGGCTTGACAGTTTTGACAAGATTTACATTTAAAAAAATAAATATTTTTTTATGATACGATATCAATGACCTAGGTTGCTGAAGTAATTTTTTTGTATTATTATTAGTCAGGTTCCTAAAACACAGGTTTCTCCCCCATAAGGCAGATATCTACATATCAATGACAGGTTCCTCTAAAAATTTCTTAGCAACTCCTTAGAGGTGGTCACAAACCACAGGTTGGAAGCCAGTGGTGTCAGTAATTCCTGGTATGCTTTTGTCTCAATCCATCTAAACTCTGGGCCGTACAGCATCTCTTCCACCCTGGCCATCTTCAGCTCTCAAACTTTCTCTTCACCGCTCAAGAGATCCGTAGCTCCAAAAAAAAGAGTATTACCCACAGCCAGCACTCTGGAGGCCTTTTGATATTAGCTGCAAAACCTCAAACTAGGCTCTGAAGTCAACAAAGGCAACACAGAGGAGAGGCTGAAGCACCAGCCCTGGCAGGCAGCGTTCCTACCCTCACAGAAAGGAACTGCAGCACACAAGGATGGGGGAACCAGAGTCTAAAACCAAACAGGGATGAAGGCTCCAAGATAGTGAGTAGAACTCCTGGCAGCCTTCAGCTGCCAAAAATTGGCCTTATTTTTTTTACTTTCAAGTGCATTGCAAGTGCAAAGGTTGCTCCTCGGACCATTGCCCAGCCCCACGCAGCAGCTCGTTTTGAACAGCACAGCCCCTTCTGCAGGAATGACCATTTGTCCAAACTCTGTTTTTGTTATTGAACTGAATAGAAACAGCCTGAACTAACAGTGGGCTTTTGGCAGGACAGGTACAGAAACCCAGCAAGTGTTACTCATCCCCCAGTCCTCCCAGCTCAGCCTGCGATTAACACATGTGCTAAATCCCCTATCAACAGGGCTGGAAGCCATGTAGGTAAACTGGAAACAAAGCTGGCCCTTTCAGATGGGCTGATGGAATAGGAGTGCTTGCCTGCAGGAGAAGAGAAAGGGGAGGGGAACGAGCTAAGCTTCAGGCTCCAGGGAATCCACGGCTGGATGATTTCTGGGCACCCATCCTGCTCTTGTTCTCCTGGAGTCGTGGGGCATTAAGTTCACATCCACGTGGAGCTCACGCTGCTTTGGATCTGGCGACAGCGACGCCCCATGTAGCAGGGAGAGAGCTCCTCTGCTGACAAGCAGCTGGGTCAGGACCCAGCAATATCCCTGCCGCAGCCCCCATGCCGGCTGTTTGCCTTGGCCAGGGCTGAAGCAGCAGCTGAGCTCAGCGAGTTGCATTTCAAGCACAGCACCACTGCAGCCGGGGTTCTTCGCTGGCAATGGGACTCATGCTCCAAAGGTCACCTTCTCCTCCATCCCCTGAGCCATGGAGAGGAAAGAGGGGGGGGGAAAGGAAGAGCAGAGAGAAAGGGAAGCTGATTCTCACCACAGCTGCAAGCTCCAGCTCTAAACTGCTAACCCCTTTGCTCCTTGGAAAGCTGACTCCCAAATCCCTAGGCGTTTCATTATCTCTTTCACTCCCTCCCAGAGTTTCTCTCAGGTAATTGTTCCCACATAGCATCTGCTTCGATTTGAGCCAGCTTCCTCCTTCACTAGAAGGTTTTTTCAGCATAAGCAAGATGATGGCTTTGCTTCCCCTGCCTCGTTCCCTGAATAAACAGTAAAAAGTCTGAGAGGCAAATAATGGGAAAAAAACTCCTACCCAGTTAGAATGGGAACCACCATCCCCAGGGGAAGCTGTGTCATTTGCAATACTGAGAAACAGACCATGCACAGAATCAGAAATAGCCTTCTACCAGCCAGATAACATGACCAGACACTGATGGGGCCTTTGGACCCCATCCTGCTTCACACACACGCACTGGGTAGGATTCCTCCAGCTCTGGGCAGTAAGGAGCTGCCATTCCCACGTGGCTGCTGCTGAAGCCGTGGTTTGCAGAGAAGCCACCATTCCCGCTACAAACAGCAGTCAAAGGAGCTGCGAGAACTTGCATCTCTGGTCCTGGTTAGGTCATCGTAACCCACACAAGACAAGTGAGGAATCATGAGCTCATCCCTTGGCAGGAAGGGACTGACTGGAGTTTGCAATATTCATAGTAATTGGTGTAATTTAATGCAGAGGATGAAGTTCTCAGCCAGGGTAAATCAGAGCAATGTCAATTTTGCACTATGGAAGCAGCTGTGTCAGTCTGTTAATAAGGAACTTAACTCTTTTTAAAAATTTCTTCTGTTCACCTTGAAGAAGACCCCTTTTAGAACTATATACTGTTTTTAGGTTGCTGTAACTTGTCAGCTAATTGCTACCCAGTCAGTGCTGCAAAAGGCAAAGTGCTCTTCGTTATGGCTTTGTCCAATTGCATCTGGGTAAATACAAAAAAGCAGAGAAAGCATGGTTCAAAGATGCTTTAATCAAGTCATTAGGATGCACATGGATAATCATGAAACTCAATAGGCCACTAATTATAAAAATAGATCAATGTCTAGCTTTTTAAAGTGTAACAATGGTCATTGGGTCAAATTCAATACTGCTGTAGATTCTTGGAAGCACCCCAGTAGCAGAGGGGAGATGGTCTATCGGACACCTCCAGCTTTTCCTATGAATAGAGACTTAATAGCAGGCAGGAATACTTCCCATCGCCTTTTGTATCAAGCAAGGAGTATTACTAGAGAACACTGGAGCACCACAGCAGGCTGGGTTATGAACACTGTGTTCAAAAAGGTCAAAGACACAAAGAAGACTGAGCAATGCAACATGTTCTGGTCCATGAACAAATCCTCACTTTTGTCCATCCAGGCACCACGACTCCTATTAAAAGGCAACAGGCCAATCTGAAAAAATCAGGCTCTTATCAGGTACATGTCCATGAAGTTCCCCAAGTCTGGGTGTGCATCACTGAATTGGGACTTTGGTCCCTATTGTTTTCTTCCCCACCTCCTTGCTCACACAGGCTGCTATAGAAGCCAGAAAGGTTGTTCCCTGACATACAGGCCCAAGAAAGGACACTGTTCCCTCCTCGGCTAGGTTCTGGGAAGACCACATTCTGGCTAGCTCTCTTGTAGCAGCTTTATCATAGAATCATTAAGGTTGGAAAAGACCTCAAGGATCACCAAGTCCAACCATCAAGCCAACACCACCCAACCCACTAACCCATGTCCCGAAGCACCACATCTACACATTTCTTGAACACTTCCAGGGATGGTGACTCCACCATTTCCCGGGGTGGGCAGCCTGTTCCAATGCCTGATCACTCTTTCAATGAAGAAATTTTTTCTAATATCCAGCCTAAACCTCCCCTGGCACAACTTGAGGCCATTTCCTCTTGTCCTATCACTTTAATATCACCTCCAGGTAGAGGAAAGGGACATGATTCCTCCTGCCCTTGCCACCAACCCTACACCAGCAGCACTCCAACCATGGCAAAATCACCCCAGCTTACACACAAATATCAGGTCCAAAGGTTTTACACTGAGCCTGAGGCTTACAGCCATGACCTACAGCCACCATTGCGCCTGCGAGTAACTTGCTTTCGCAGAAGCTGGCTTTTGGATCTGCTTTTAAACTGAAGTCCAGAAGTCAAGTAGGTGGCCACTTAATATCTCTGGGTACTTTCAGAGAAGATTAGGTGAAAGTCCAAATCCAGGTTGACATTCCCTCTCTCTGAGAAACAGGCCTGCAATAAATAAGGCCGCGTGCACGTTGCTGTTCCTGCTATACTGCTCTACTCAGCCACTTACTGCCAATATGTTCCTCATTAGCACTCTGGGACACTGCGAGTGCACAAGGCACTCTGTACAGCCCCATTTTTATTCTATTCTCAAACACATGGAAACACTTTAAAAGTAAGAGCCTTGGGACCTGTGCAAGGGTGACAAGTGACGAGATGAGGAGAGGAGACCAGAGCCAACCCCTGACAAATTTGAACCATCCACTCTTTAATCCACAAGAACCAAAAAAAAATTGATGCTAAACAAACCTAGTCCTTTTCAGAAAGGAGATTATATGTGTATTGGAAAAATTACAGGTATGGGGAGTCTGGCTGACAAAAATTGGTTAAAATTAAGAGCCTTCAGTTTGCTTTCCATGATTAATGGAACTTCCCCTACATGCAACTCAGTCAACATTTCCATCCCCCTCAGAGCCTATTGAGAGACCCCTATTTTTTTTTTAATGTAAGGAAAATGAAATTTTAAGACGTCGTAACATTTCCACAACATACTGTGACCAGGTGATTAGCCATTTCCCCCCTTCAAATACCATCTCCCACACAAGGCAGAGCTGGCAACCAGGGGAGCGGAGAGCTACTGCCTTCTGCCTCCTACTAGGGACAGCATTTAGGTCTTTTTCAACCTAAATTATCCTATCATTTTCCATAGTGCCATTGTAGCAAGAGGCAGGAGCAATGTCACAAAAGCCAAGCACAGAGCTGACCGAGCTCTTAGAGAAGGTGGCATCCCCATCCTGTTGGTCCTGATGGACCATGGGGATGCCCAATGCTCTCCATAAGCAAAAGGAGGCTTCACATGAGCATATTTCTAATGAAACAGTTGAGCCCTAGCACTAAACAAAACAGAAAGAGGCCATTAATGCCAACCCCACAGGACTTTAAGAGTTAAAGCTGTTGGAAGCAATATTTCTGTGTGTGCTTTCATGCCAGTGGAAACATAAGAAAAAGCCTAAACTCTCTGTACTGGCACAGCAGGTTCAGCTTTGATCTCTCAGGAGGTTCATTTCCTTCATTAGGCTTTTCTTAAAATTCACTTTTATGAACCCTTTTAATTTCTCCCCTGCATTTTGCCCCCCATAAAAGCCTTTTTAGATTCACTCAACAAAGGGGCAGGGGAGGGGAGGAGAATCTCATTTAATTGCCACTAAATGTTACCTGAAGCTGCTAGTCATGTACAGGGATGCTGGAGCTGTTCGTTGAGTCACAGGAACTGAGGGAGGGAAAAACCCCACTAAGGCAATAACGAACCATTAAAAGGAACACAGGGAGGAAAGAGAGAACCAGACCACAAAGCACTGACAAAGGGAAAGGTGAGGCAGTACAGGGAACAGCAGGGAGATCTCCAACAGAGCTTGGCTGGTCACTGCTGCAAAACTGCTGCAGAGTACTTACAACCCACATCACCCACAGCCTGCCCTCCGTTTCATCTCTGTTGGTGCTGGATAGCTGATCAAACCAGAACCTCTGCCCGTTTCAGGTGTCTGCTCTGTAAACACAGTATAACGACACAACCCCTTGCTCATAGCAGGGCTGCAAGGCTCAAAAATCCCAAACTAAAGGACTTTAAATGGGGTTCAGCACCCCACTATCCAAGTTCCAGCAGCAAGCTGATTACAGCATTTGAGCAGGTGATTTATGGCTGCTGTTCCTGCAAGGAGAAGCATGGGAACACCCTTTGAAATGCCTTCCTCTGCTGACTGCAGCAGGGAGAATTTGAACCCTGCATTTATTTCTGCAGGAGTCCTTGCAGAAAAAAAAAAAAAAAAATCATGTACACAACATCTCATCTGACCTGTATGCGAGCTACAGGGAACAGCACCAAGTTCACTTCTGGAGGTCTGGGTCCTTCTCAACAGCATGCCACCTTACACCACAAAAACCTTTTATAGCAAGGGATGGAAAGGTGTTGCCTGGGTTGCTGCATACAGTCCCCCACTATTGCAGTCTACTGGACTGGATAATTCTATTCATAAGCAGCAGCTTCATTTTCACAGTAGTTTGTGGCTTTATCCTCACTATTCCTATTAAAAGCTTAACTTTGTATGATTAGACAGTTACTTGGAGTAATTTAAACAATGAAACAATCAGAGCAAATTGTAAGGCTATTCACCAGCTCATTCATGTAGATGAACTTGCTTAAGTCCTTGGAAGCAGACACTGTTCTTAACGAGAAAACTGTGTCCAGATTCCTGCTCGGGCTGTAGTGAACCCTCCAGAGCCGTGTCCTCCAACACAAGGTAACAAGCCCCATTCCGATCTCTCAGCCTGCTTCTATTAGAGAAAGAATTTCCAAGGGACAGATTCTGACCTCAGACGAAGGATCAGGAAACATGAATCCACACAAGGCTATTGGGTTATTCTAGCTTTAAACCTGGTGCAGCAGCCATGAGGTTCTGCCCTGCCATTTCGTTTCTGATGTTCACTTAATTCACTGTAACATGAACACAACTGGATGTAACAGGACTCAACAACCGCAATAGCTCACAGTATTTCTTTAGTCCTGGAAGCACAGCCCTCTGCTTTTCTGCTACATCAACCCCAGGCCTCCCCCCATCCAGCCCAAACTCAATTTCAATTACATTTAACAAAGCTAGGTGGATGGGCAGCATGAAGACAGATGAAGTTCAGTGCAGACAAATCCAAGGTAATGCACTTAGGAAAGGATAATTTGAACTACACAGGGGAAAAAAAAACCAGAATGCTTTCGTGAGATAATCATCTGCTGTGCGCAGAGAGGTAGGGAACTGAAAAGACTCTAATGGAAAGAGATGGCAAGTGCTTCCTTGGGAAGCTGTTCACCCCAGCTCGCAGTAATCTCAGCTCACCCTAATTCTTGCAGTGCTGCAGCAACAGAAGAGCTCTGAGAGATCACAGACTTCACACGAGTAAAGCTTGAACAGAGTTTGAGTCTGGTGGAGTACAGGAAAGGATGGATGGAAGCACAGCTCTTTGTGCTCCTTTGAGTCAGAGCCATCCGGGGTGTCGTGGGTACCCAGCTGCAACCCCCAGGGCAGGAAGACCCCCAAAACAACCTCACGTTTGAGTCCAGATCTGCAGGAGTTATGAAGCCCTACAGACACATTCACCACTGTTGAACAGGACCCCTAACGTGCTAACAGTCATTTCACAGGATAGGATCCTGGGCCAAACAGCTTCCACAGTGAGACCCCTGCACCCGCACTGCCTTAGAGCATCAGCTCTCCTTCCACAACAGCACAGCCCAGACCCAAACCCTCGGTGTGCTGGGGTGGACATGGGCACACAGAACAACTACTGCAGCCTACACTCAGTAAAACAAAAGCTAACCAGAACCTCAAGCTTTCTGTAACGCCATTTAGATTTCCTGGAGAGCAGAAGCAACTGCACACAGCCTCTCCCAGCAAGCACTCCTGCTCCCCACTGCCGCCAGCCTGCATCCCCACATCACTTCTCACAGCTACACAGTAGGGTGAAGGAGAACAAGTCTGACTCCTTGCTCCCCATCTAGTGCCTTAGACACCAAGGTCTTCCCTTCCCTATACACCATAAGAAGTCAAAAAGAGAACAGCACAGATGTGGGAAATGCAGCAGCGCCTGCTCAGGGCTTTGCCAGCCTGCCCACAAGCTATCCCTCCCCCAGGGAAAGGAGGGAGTGCAGAGCCCAGGGAGCATCTCCCAGGCTGGACCTTGGGCAGGGAGCAGATTCCGTGAAGTGTGGGGCCATCTGATGGCAGAAGTGGGCAGCGCTAGTCAAAGCATCCCAAACGCTGCCCTGCTTTGCTCCATTCATCTTCAGTAATGGAATGCGTGCCCTGGGGGGGTGCACGGTGCAGGGGCGAGAGGAAGGGAGGGGGAAACAGTATTTTTATTTGTCTTCCCAGATTTAGTTTGTCTTTATCTCTAGTTATTTTGAATGTCATGGGGAGTTAATGAAGACATGTTGTGCATTTGCAACGCGTGGAACAACTTCTCTCCTGTCTCAGCATATTAAATTCTTTCTTACTTACAGTAGGAGTTCCAGGGAAAGAACACACACAAAAAGGGAGGAGAGATAAAAGGAAAGCAGAAAGCGATAAGACAGTAGGAGAAAAGGAGGAAACTCCTTTTTTTATTTCTGTGCTCAAAATTGCATCACACAGCATTTTCTAGCCTCTTCACCATCTCTGTCTTGATCAGAGATGTCAACCCCACAAGAACTGTCCCAGTCCGTTTGGCAGGACACAGGAACAGCCCCACAAACACCCCACGTAAGATCACTCTGCTCCACAGTCCACTGCCCACCACAAACACAAGTCAGGGTAGGGGAACGCAGCAGAGTTGTATCCTGAGCCATGGCACAGTAGCACATCCCTGAGCCTGATGTAACGCACCTGCACCCACCAGATCCCCCTCCAGAAGCTGGGAAGGACATGGCACACAGCAAGGGCCCAGAGCTCCCACTGCAGGCACAGACACTGCTCTGCAAAGGGATATTTTCAGTTGCTCTTCCTGCACTACAGACAGGAAACTGAGGCAGACAGCAACTACAGGCCCAGGTCTATAAAGGCTTTCTGGCCTCCAACCTCTGTCTTAAGACAATCCCTGGCTTAGATCTCACCAGTCATTTCCAAGAGAAGCGACAAGGCAGTGGCAGAGAAAAGCCCGTTCTCTAGGATATCCCTTTCTTGGCTCCTCTCTCTCCCTTCTGGGAGACCCAAAAAGTACAATTTTCTTTAATCATGGGGCTGAAAAGCCCGTTCTCTAGGATATCCCTTTCTCGGCTCCTCTCCCTCCCTTCTGGGAGACCCAAAAAGTACAGCTTTCCTTAATCATGGGGCTATTCTCTTAGAAATTAAGATCTTCCCTTTCCTGGCACTTCCCATCCTCTCTCCTTCTCTGAGGCAAGATCTGGCACACCTTAGACGTTCTGGTTTGGCCTGAAGTTTTATTTAGACTGCTCCTTGCTTTGGGGATTCTCTGTTTATATCATCAGAGGGTGTTAATAAGGGCAGAATGGTTTCCAGATCCACACCAGCTGACTGGATTTCCTGAATCCACGCCATCTGTAAAAACAGAAATGTTCCCTTCTCCTTGTACACACAGATAAATGCATTAAGGTTAAACCTCCCGGGGCTGCAGAACAGGAGAGGTTTGGACTTCTGGCCAAGCGAAACCCAGCAAGCTCTGGAACAAGGTACAGAACTCCCATTTTTAATATGGAGGCTCAGCTGAAGACATGAAAGATCTCATTGCTCTGTGGAGCAGACAGAAGAGTTTGACATTTTAAAAGAGCACACTAAGGAGTTTCTGGCACCTCTCTCAGCCACATCTGGCACTGGCCACCCTCAGAGAACATGCAAACTGGAGCCCTGGCTGGCATTACAGCACTTGCATATCCCTGTCATTCAGCTCTTCCATTTCAAGGCAAGCTTCTCTGGAGTCACTCACCCACCAGCCACACTCGACAGTACAGCACACTAGTCCAGATGCTTCTCAACTCTGCAAAGAGGCAGCACAGCAAGAGAGGTGCTTGGGAGACAGGACACTTGGGGTCCAATGCCTGGGTGTGCAACAGGTTTGCCGATAGCCTGGGGTCTGGCAGCTGGAAGGGTTCATTTCTTGTGAGCCTGACACCAATTTGATAACAACTTCCCAGTTTGGAGTGAGCTATGCACACCAAACTGGGAACCAAAAATCTAACATCTCAGACAAGACTGCTGGCCTCTCTCACCCCCGTGCTCATTGGGTTCACACAAAAACTGGAGCATTATCTAGGCACTGGCATGCAGAAATGAACACAGGGCTGAATCAGCTTCATGTTTCCACTATTTGTTCTCCCCATCTAACACAGCTAAATGTTGCCCAGACTCTTAGGAAGTGACAGCTAACAGCGCAGCCAAAAAAATCCATTATTCTAATACACCAGCACAAAAATCACTCTGAAGTGAAAACAGGCTAGAGCATCAAAGAGTTTGTCTGGCTGAAGTAACATCAGCAAGCAGCTTTGAAATTCCAAGCAGCAAGCCAAGGGGGGTCAAGGAGTAAAGCCCCTTACCCAGGGACTTGCATCCAGAATCTGTGTGCCTACTGGGTTACACCAAGATGGAAATTTTTGTTAGTTCAGCAAACTGCATCAGCTCAATGCATCTGATGAGCTCTGCAAGGGGAGGTGTAGACTTTACAACCAGGAGCAAGTTACCCTGTTCCAGCAAGAATGAAGTATCCCTCAGGCTCAGCCACAGCTCCATCACTCCAAGTTGTTCCTTTGATAAAATTAGTCCTGTCTCAAGAACAGATAAAGATGCACCAGCTAAACTGGAATAGCAGTGAGGAGACTATCTACAAGACCTCAGGAGTGCTCCAAGTCATAGGATCTCCTAATTGACAGAGGCATGCATCCCCTACCCTCTGCATCCCAACTCCAGAACCCAGGACACTTCTCTTTCCTCTTCTACACCAACAGCACTTATGTCTTAAGTCTGATGTGGAAATGGATCTAGCCTTTCCTGACCAGTTCAAAGTCAACTTGCAGGTGAGGGGGCACCTAAGAGAGCGACACCGCACACCCCAATGGGGTTGTTTCATCCCCCAGCACCATCTGCTCCACAAACAAGCAGAAGATCCAACCACAGCATATCTGCCTAAACCTTTTATCCCCCAGACCAGCCCATTTAATGTCAAGCCTCTTTCTTAGTCATAGTGGAAATGAGGATATTCCCCTTTGGAAGTTTCCCCCCTACCCCAGCTCACCAAAACCCAAACACCTGGTTAGTGTTCTATCTCACATGAATAAAAGTTCTCCCTTGCAACATGCATCTCATACAGCTACAATACTGCAAGGGACACAGTCCAGCAGTTCAATTCAGTCAAATTTTCTTTGTTATAACAGTAAGCTATCCACACCCCAAAACTGACAGTCTGCACCCTGACACAGGAGCATCTCGCACGTGGCATCTCCAGCAATCACCAAACAGGGTGCAAAGCTGTGGACACCACGCAACTCTGCTGCATTTGGCAGCAGTGTTGGTGACCGCCCAGGGAACAACAGAACACAAGACGTGGCTCTTCACTTGGCTTCAAGTCACAACAAATTCAGTCACCAATTTGGTGTTTGAGGAATTTTGCTTTGTGCTAGCATAAATGCTGCAATACCGAGATTTTCAAGGTCTTCAATCCTTCATGTGTTCAGAACTGCAACTTGAACCCTAAAATAGAACAGTACTGCTCACATTATGCCAACGCCTTGTTTAGTGCATGACAGCTATTTACCTCAATTAAAAGGAGCAATTTGCTACACATTATTCTTAAAGTCACCAAGCTCCAGAAGAGCAGCCCTGCAAATACTGGCCAGAATCCAAAAGCACTCCATTATGAACAGTCTTACTCTAATACAGAACCATACTAATGCATATACATGAAGTTTCATAACTTAAAACCCATATGCTGTAGCTTCCATCCCATCAAACTAGAAAGAGTTCACAAAATTATTTCATATTCAAATTCAATACATGAACTTCATTATATCATTTATTTTACCTTCATTAGCAGAACATCTGTCCATCCAGTTTGATTTCCAGAACTGAAATTCATGACATATCAAAAGCCACTAATTTTTTGATAATTCAGCTCAGTTCTCTGCTCTATATTTTGTGTTCATCGTAAAGGGCCTTGGAAGATGGTAAGTAACGAACTACATTCAATAGCAATGGACCATCTAATCCCAAAATCCTCTCTCAAACAATAGCCAAGAGCAAGCATTCCAATTTTCCATTTTTTATACTTTAGCCAGCCTCCCAAAAGTCCCTTTATATGGTTTATGGTTTAATTGAAGTTTCAGAAGTATTCCCTGCTGGAGTTTTTATTTGGTTTTTTTGTTTGTTTGGGGGTTTTGGGGGGGGGGTTGTTTTGGGGTTTTTTTAAAAAAACAACTACCAAATTCATTGCATGTGTCAGAAGCTTCCTTACCCCGTCTTCATTGTTATACTAAATAGTTTATTATCTCTAGCAATGTTATGACTTCATCTCTGCCTCAGTTTCCCAAATGCACACCACTTACTCAGGTGATCAGAGTAATTGCTGTGATGGCAGAACCAGCAATGCCTGTTCTAACCACTAAAGCTTTTGATTGTTTCACACCATTGATTTCTTCTCTCAAGTAATTAAGAGCCATGAAAGACAGGAATGAGCCTCATTAGCTCCCACAAGCACAGGCATCCTCCAGCTCCCCCGTGAACCTTTCCGAGGAGCACGGACTCGCGGTACTACACCCAGACACAACACAGCAGAGGGTCCTTTGCTGCAGTCAGATGCACTCCCTGCAGCGCCCAGCAACCTCAGGGATCTCACTCGCGTCTTATGCGCAGCACCAAGCACAACGGGCATCGCTTTTGCACTAAGATACACCAACAAAAATCCTGTGTTCTAGCATGTACAAATTGGGAGAGAAAAAGCAGCAGAGCGCTACGCAGAGCTATCAGCTCTGCTTCTTTCCCTCAAAACCCACTGACAGTCTTTCAGAATAAAATAAGCCATTTGCTGGATCTCCCTTATATTATTGTACATCAATTTGCTGAAACATTCATGGGATCACTACGCATTTCATTTACCCTTAAGGCCAACCCCTCTGCTTATTAAATTAAGAAGATGAATGAGAGATTTGCTCTCCTGCTAGCAGCCCAGGGGATTCATTAGTCAAGTAAATGATTGCACTTGCCTCAAGTTATGCTACTGCAATGTTTGTAATGTGTCTTCTGATCTCAGCTCCCCATGCACTTTTTGGAAACAAGGTTGGCTTTCAGACAGGTCACATTTAATTCCAGTCATTTGACTTCAGCAAATGGAAATCAAGGCCTCAAATTCACGATCCTATTCCCTTCCTTTGCTCAGCCCTCCAAATGTTTCACAGAACAGACACACAAGGGGAATCAGGAGCACCAATATTCATCTCATTTATGTCTGAATCAAGCACAGCCACCATTTTAGCACTGACATAAAGTACAGATTTGGGTACAGAGTGACACACTGCAATAACAGAACTACACCAGGCAGAGGGGAGCATTTCCACCCCACCAGGTTAAACCATTAATTAAGCATAGAGGTAACTTAACAAGGTCCCTTCTGCCTTCCAGAAAGGAGCTGGCTCTGGGTAACCACATCCAGAGGACATCAGCATTTCTGTATGTGATATCAGGAAAGCAAGAAGAAAATGGCACTTCAGAAAAAGGTTCAAATTCAGATCCCAATTAAACTGTACTGAAGTGTAGATGGGAAGGGGGTTGAACACAAATGAACTCCAGGGAACAGCTGTCCTCAATTTTAAAAGCAGAGTCTGGATGAACAAGCCCCACCAGCACAGCTGGGTGAGCACTTTGTGATAAGCATCACAGAAGAGATACCTGCTGGTGAGCTACAAGAAGACAGACAAATGGAAGATGGTACATCCTTAAGGCACTTACAGGTTGTGCTGTCTTGTACGTGGACTACTGGAAACACAGCCAGCCACCTTTAACACTGGGGAAGTGTTGCAGCAAAAAGCGGAGTTTCCGGGCAACAGACCTGTAATGAAGCATATTCCATTATTTAGGAATTGCAATAGCAAGAACCATGGTACCTGTCACCAGATACAACTCCTAGAGATGCCCATGTGACAGTGCACTCTGCTACAAAGCTACACAAGTGACTCCAAAACATCAGGGATTGGGAAAACTACCCAGTTCTTGCAAGTTTCCCAGCAAACCTGTAACCAAACAGAAAGGAAAGATTTTGGGGATGCTCTCTTCCCAGCATTGCAACTAAGTAAGGCAACACAGCAGGTGAACACTGAAATGCTCACTCCTATGAAATGCATCACAGCTGCAGTAGGAAAGGGACACTCTCTGCAGCCTGGGAAAGGAGAAGTGCGTGTGCACTGCACACCAGAGGTACAAACAAGCGTGCAAAAGGGAGGGTAACAGCCGTGAAAAGGGAATTAAGATGTCTGAGCTAACATAACTGTCCTTCCTCTCCTTGCCATCGCCCATGAATCAAGTATTTATCTCAACTTTCTCACCTGACCTTCATCAAGTCATTTCTATCCTGTCTATAAATAGAGTAACAGGGCAATTCTGCTGCATCTGCAGAGTAAAGGGTTTAACCAGGACTGATTTCAGCCAGTGAACACATCCAGGGTTCGTATATTGAGTTATATTTGCTTAAAGCAGTATCAGGACACAGCCCACAACGAGGTGCCACACAAGGGAAGGACAGGAGACAAGTCGGATCAATTCTGTGTATACAAGTTCTCCCATTTACCAAAAACCATAATTAGTACAAAGAATAACCTTGGAGTAGCCTGTTACACAGCAGAGGATTTCACGGTGGGCACAGACAGCTGCAAAACTCTCCCCTTACCACTGTCTGCTTGCTTCAAGATAAATCATTAATCCTGAGCCCCTCTTGGTCACATTAGCTGCTAAGGGCTCCAGCAGCCCCACCCAGGGAAGGGCTCTTGACCCTGGGGATTTGCATGAGAAAAGGCAAAAGAGAGGAATCCCGCAGCCCGTGCAGGGTTAGGGTGGGATATATTCCTTACCCTGACCAGGTGGGAGTTACAGTGTCACAGATTAGGATTCTGTCCTCAAATCTGCTTCCCATCCTAGCTTTGGGTATTGCCGACATCTAGAAGACTGATTCTGAACACAGCGAAACTCTCGGCAACAGCAGCCAGAGCTGCGCAAATATTTTGGCACAGGAGCTGCAAACCCGGGAAGGCTCCAGCTCCGCACAGACCCCCCGGCCTTTGCAGGTAGATGCAGTGGTTGTTTGCACGCATTTTATCCTTTTTTGATGGCTTTAAGCTCTGCTAACCACCCAGCAGCCCCCCCAG
>NW_010105298.1:0-46455 GCF_000699245.1 Pterocles gutturalis | reverse complement strand
TGCTGGGCTGAGGAGGCCGCTGTGGGCGCGGGCCGTGGTGAGCGGGCGCGGTGGGCAGGGGCACTTGGGATGCCTGAGGGAAGGGCCTTTGCAGCCAGAGAACGTCCTTAAGCTGTCGGTGCTTGAGAGTTTTCTGTTGCGACTTGACGTAAACGTAGCAGGGACCGAGGGCGGACCGGCAGCGAGAGCTGCTGAAGTGCTCACTTTGTGCATAGTGAGACAGACACATGGATGGGCAGTGCAGGGGCATGTCTTGCTTTCTTTAGATACCAACATCTTATAAGGAGGCTTTGAAAACTCCGTATTGCTTATTTTAGATCATTCCTTTTACCAGGGTTCGTCTCCACACCAGCTGTTTCTCGGCTGACATCAGATGAAGTGATCCAGATGCGTAATGAGCTCTTCACCAAAGAGAAAGAGAGGCAGCTGTCTATTTATCCACGAATTGAGAAAATCGAAGTGAAATACACTGGGAAATCACACCCTGGCACTGTGTTTGTAATGAACAAAGCTTTGTCTACTCCATACAACTGTGCCATGCGTAAGTGAATGGACTCTTAAACTAACATTGTGCCACTGATGATGAAAATTGTGCTGCCAGTTGAAGTATTTGTCATCTCAGTTTGAATTGTTAGTATTATTGACATTTTAATGACCAAGATAATAGACTATTTAGAAAATCAGTGTTTGTTAAGCTTGAAATACATTTGTACTAAAATACACCAGCAGAAACGGAGTCAATTTTTGGAGGCTCTGTTAACAGCTCATCCTTCCAAGTCATACTTTCAGTTTTTTTGTTACAAATGCAGGGGTCTAAACTGCTGACTCTGAGGAATATGGTTAATAAATGTTTAATACTTCTTTTATTTTCTTTAGACTTAAGTGAATGGCATTGCAAGAAATCAGTTTTAGCTCTTGTGGATGGTGAAGTCTGGGATATGTATAGACCCTTGACCAAATCATGTGAAATTCAGTTCCTCACTTTCAAAGATGAAGATCCTGAGGAAGTAAACAAGGTAAGTCTCTGTCTTATCCAATTGTAGTTGACCCTAATTATGACCACTTAAGTCTGTATGTCCCTTTCCATTCCATGTCTGTCTGCTTTCTTGAAATTTGTTGTAAAAGTTCAGATATCTGGTTGGCGCATCATGGTTATCATTAGCTGGACCAGGGTGTGGGCTCGGTGATGTGTCGGCATCCATTTCAACCTATATTGTTGTATTGTTCTATGGTTTCAGATTTAAATATGTCCAGGCTTGCATTTTAAGTACAGTTTTGATTTTTTTTAATTGATTCTATATGGAGAATCATCTCCAAATAGAAGTTTAAATAGTGAAGAAAGTAATGCTTGAATTGACAGCTATGTTTGCGTGTCATTCAGTTAAATGTTGTTGTTCTTTTGAAATAAATAGCTGATGTTCATCTGGTATGGGTTGTTAGCTTCTAGGTAATAAATATATGTTTTGAAATTCTTTTTACAGGCCTATTGGCGTTCCTGTGCTATGATCATGGCATGTGTGTTAAAGCGGGCATTCAAGGATGAGTACTCAGTGACTCTGATTAAAGCTCCAGAAGTGCCAGGTGATATATGTATTTTATATTGATTGTTTTGTCTTTTGCTGCATCTTAAGCGAGTGTCTAATAGTGTTACCAAAAAAACAGAGGCTCCTTTAAAACCAGAGGCTCCTTTTCCAGTGATTGAAGGTACTTAGTGTCGATAGGCATATTATATGCTGTAGTTACAGCCTTTAATTTATAGTACTGACACTGATAATAGTTTTGTTATCAAAGTACAGAAAATTGGTCTGTGTGGCAACTGTATTTCAGACCACTTAGGATTTCGTAGGTTGAGTTAGTAACTTAAGAACGTAACCTTTTTACTGTGAAGGTACATGGGTAAGGTATTTCGAAGATGTGATGTGTTTCTATCAAATTTGCTCTTTTGACTACATAACCTTGTGAGCACTTTGAGTTACTAAAAATTACGATGTATACATGAGGGAGATTATTGAAGTACAAACAGGGTTTGTAACAGATTTTGCTCGTCTGTGACCTGATTTAAGATTTACAGAAGTGAGAAAATGCACAAGAAAGAAGGTTATTTAAATAACAAAGCCTCCATAATTGTGCATTTGCTATATGAGAAGGCTGGTTGCTGGTCATGTGGAGTCCTCCTACAATGGATTATCTTTTTAACAATTTCAGCATTTGTCTTGCTTCGTAAATGTAGAGTGGATATTTCAGTTCTACCAGGATTAGGAAGAATTTTGCATGTACTAAGCTATATCATTATGTCATATGTATAGAAATAGTGTGAGCTTACTGGGTTCATAAGGTTGATTTCTAAGATAGCAGTAACTGAATAAATAAACACAAAGAGTGTCCTAATGACTGCCCCAGAAATTTGTGTTACCTTTATCAGAAACTTGTGTCATACTTGTGTCATGGATAAACGTTTTACTTCGGCTGAAATATTGTCTGATTTCTCTGTGTAATAAATTCGTCTTTACATTTCAATAGTGCAAATTTACTTTTAGTGCATGATGCATACAAGGGAAAAATGTGAAATGTTTTCAGAGTTTTTTTCTTTTTTTCTTTCAATGTTAGATGCAGTTTTGGGAGGCAGTATAATTTTTTTTTAACGTGGTTGTCTTATACTGACATTACATTAAAACTAATTTCAAATGGCTTTCACACTCAGCAAAAGGAAGTTAAAATGATACATGTTAAAACTGCCATTTGACTGTATAATCACAGCTGAAAATTTATATTTTATGATGGATTTCTTGAGGTCATTGTGTTTTTTTTTCTCATTCATTTTGATATAAGAATATATTAAGACAATGAAATGCATATTTTGTTAAAAACATGAATATTTTTCTCTTTGGAATTGGAATTGCAGTGATCTGTGGAGCTTTCTGTTATGATGTAATGTTGGACAACAGACTCAATGACTGGAAGCCGAGAAAGGTAAGCACAATAATTTCTTGCCCAAAAAGTTATGCTTGCTTGTTCAACGGTGGTTCTTTAATGGGGGAGAGTGGGCAGTGATTTTTTTTCTTTTTGTTGAGTGTATCTACACTAGTATTTTTTAGGTCAGGAGTACTCTTTGGAAACTAATCTCTCTGCATTTACAACATACTGGCTCTCATTGCAGAGTGCTCTCAGAGCACACAGTCTGGGTTTCTTTCAGGTGAAGTTAAACCTTGAGCTGTCCTTCAGATGCTTACAGGTTTTAGGTCTGTGGGGCTAGAATAAGTTCTAGTCTGGAATACTATTCTAAAACCAGATGATGTGGCTAGTAGGATCCCAGGGCCATCTTTGTTACTCTGCAGATCTCCTACTCAGCTGCTCTTGCCTGGTAATGTAGATGCAACCACAGTCTTTGTGTGACTAGAGCCCACTGAAAATAAAAGTGTGTGTAATATGCGTATTTTCACGTAGTGGTTTACAGCATGATCAGTTTATTGTTGTAAAAAAGAACTGTGAGCACCTTCAGCTGAAGCTCTCCTTAATAGCTTGCTTACATTTCATGATCTTCAGTAAATCTAATAATCTAAAACCTCTGAGTCTTGTGACCTTTTGGTAGCTGGTGTGATCACAAATCTTTTACTCATTTGGTGCCTATTCTTGTTTTCATGCCCAAATATCAGCAGAGGTGTGTATGGCTAACAAAGCAATATTGGTACAATGCAGAGTTTTTCTTCAGTATTATCTTGTAGTTAAAGTAATGTAGTTTGAAATATTTTATATGTGACATTATAAATGTAATTTCTCGTAATAACAATTTGTTATTTATCAATATATCTGAGTATGCAGAGGTTTGGATTCTGGACCAAGGGGATCAATTTCTATTTATTAATTATTTGGTGCTTTTTTTCCCTTTGATTCCATCACAATAGAGGTCATTTATAGGTGGAGTCATGACTCTGGCAAACAAGATACACAGATGAATATTTAACAGTAGCAAGACTGTATGTGAATATATCATGTTGGAAAACCTGAGAAGTGTAACTCCAATTAATATATATTGTTTCTGATGGCAAAATGTCTGTTGATTTGACTGGGCATTGAATCAGTCCATTTAAACGGTGATGATCTGTAGCAATCTGTTGCTGATGAAATAGTAAGAGTTACAATCCTACAGCAATATTCTTATATTTAGGGTTTGTAGTAGATGACCAATTTTGACTAATATTTGACTAATATTTAGTGTTTCCTATGCTTTAATCTATTCACTACAGCTGTGAAAGAGTGGTGACAGTTTTGTATGTATCAACTGTTTTTTAGGACAGCTTCCGTTCTCTTACAAGGGATGCCGGAATGCTAATTCATAAAGACCTGCCATTTGAAACACTGAATGTTGAAGCAAAAGTAGCACGTGAAATGTTTCAGCATAACAAGTAAGTCTCTGAATCTGCCTTGCTTTTAAAAAGGCAGTTAGAAATTCATTTAAATCTCTGCTTTGCTTTATAAATTAAAATAAAATGTGACCGGTGAGCTAAGACGGTACTTCTCCCACTACTCGGAATGAACACGCCTCCATTCTCTTTGTCGCTTTACCTTGTTTCATTTTTAGTGTTCTCTCCACCGTCCAGCACCAGGCACCTTTGCTGAATGTAATTTTGTGACAAATGGAAAGACTGTAGACTTCACAGTTTAGTAGTGAGCTTCAAGTTTTCACTACTTTTAAACTGAAGCTCTGGTGGTTAGACTTGGTGTGCTAGTTACTCTCGGCCTTTGCTGAGAGGCTTCCATATTCAAAGAAATGTAGATTTTTCATATTTTGGTATCTTCAAATAGAGACTTGATGAAATGCAGTTTTTGAGCTCTGCAGGGGGAAAATGGGTAAAATACTCTGGACTGTGCTATAAAAGAAGGCTTGTTCAAAACTCTCCAGTCATCTTTGCTGAAAAAAAAACACTTAGTATTTTGTGGAAAAAAATTCTCTGGTCCACAGCTTTTTGGCCATTGGAGAGAGGTGGGGGGAAATGATAATTTATCATTTTGTGAACCAAAATAAAATTATGCTAAAGCTAAAGTTGCAAAAATAACTAGTTTTTTAGCTTAATAGTGAGGGTTATGTTATCGTGACATACAGACTAGCATCTCTTCGCTATGTTGGCTGGCAAGAGCTTACAGCAGGTGGGAGCTGACTTTTGATAGTAGCTTTAGGCGTTGTGTGTGTGTATTTGTGTACAAAGAGCAGAGAACACTTTGCTATCTTGCAGATGACCAGCTGTTGAGGACCATACGTGGCATAAAATCAATTTAGGTGATATGATAGTGTCTTCTAGTCTAGTGACTTGAAAAAAACTCTTATTTTTATTTGAAGTAGTAGGTTCATTTTATTTTTGTTCATAAAATTCTGCTGTAAGAGTTTGGCCCTCCTGTAACATATACATAGAATAGGATAGACTGGAATAGACCATTTCAGTTGGAAGGGACCTACAACGACCATCTAGTCCAAATGGACCACTTCAGGGCTGACGAAAAGGTACAGCAAATTAAGGGTGTTATCTGAATGCCTCTTAAACACAGACAGGCTGGCGGCATTGACCGCCTCTCTAGGAAGCCTGTTGTAGTATCTGACCACCCTCTTGGTAAAGAAATGTTTCCTAATGTTGTCTAAACCCCTGATGCAGCTTTGAACCATTCCCATGCATCCTATCACGGGATCCCAGAGAGAACAGATCAGCACCTCCCTCTCCACTTTCCCTCCTCAGGAAGCTGTAGAGAGCAATGGGGTAACCCCTCAGCCTCCTTCTCTCCACACTAGACAAACCCAGAGTCCTCAGCCAGTCCTCACAGGACGTGCCTTCCAGCCCCTTTCCCAGCTTTTTTGCCGTCCTCTGGATGCATTCAGGGACCTTTACATCCCTCTTAAATTGTGGGGCCCAGAGCTGCACACAGTACTTGAGGTGTGGCTGCACCCTGACATTGAATACAGTAGGTTAATCACCTGTTTTGACTGTCATTTTGTGCTGTGTTTGGTGCACCCCAGAATGCAGTTTGTCTTCCGGGCTGCCAGGGCACCCTGCTTGACTCATAGTGAGCCTGTTGTCAACCAGCACCCCCAGATCCCTTTCTGCAGGGTTGCTCTCCAACCGCTCCTCTCTTAATTTATACTTATGCCCATCATTAGTCTGTCCGAGGTGCAGAATCCAGCATTTCAGCTTGTTAAATATCATCCCACTAATCATACTCCAATGCTCCAATCAATCCAGATCTCTCTGCAAGGCCTCCTGTCCCTCAAGAGAGTCAACAGCACCTCCCTGTTTGGTATCATCAGCAAACTTGCTAGTGATGCATTCAACTTCTTCATCCAGATCATTATATTATTGAACAGGACTGGCCCTAGAACTGAATCCTGAGGAACACCGCTGGTGACCAGTTGCCAGCCCAGTCAGGTTTTAACCCTGACAACTGCAACCCTTTGAGGGCTGCTGTTCAGCCAGTTCTTCACCCAGTGCTCCATGAACCTGCTCATCCCACAGTTGTACAACTTGTCCAGAAGGATGCTGTGAGGACAGTATCAAAAGCCTTACTAAAATCCAGAAAAACTACATCCACTGCCTTCCCTTCATCCACTGGGCAGGTGACCTTATTGTTGAAGGAGATGAAATTAGTTAAACAGGACTTTCCCTTTGTGAACCCATGTTGACTGTGCCTGATGACTGCATTATTCTTTAAATGCCTTTCAGTAGTACTTAGTATAATCTCCATATTTTTTCCAGGAACTGAGATTAGACTGACAGGTCTCTATGATGTGCTTTATAAAACATGCCAATACGTGTTGCCATATAAAATTTAGAATTTAAACATGTGTCAAAGCTCACATAAATATAAGCATGATTTTTAAGAATGCTCCTTAAACTGATCTCTGACGTTTTCTTATAAGAACTAGGTGTTAAAGGTGAAGATTTTTTAATTTTTTTTTTTTTTGTCTTGTTCAGGTACAAAATGGAGATGATAGAACGAAAAGCTTCTCAGAATACGGAAGGAATTGTGACATTACATAGGTGAGCAAAACTGAACTCTCATTCTGTAATGATTCACTGAAAGATTTTATTATATTGCAAGTACTCTGTGCAAGTGAGAAGAGTTACTTGTGATGGTTTTGGATTTAGAAATCACTTGTATTCATTGCTGTCTTAAGTTGTTGTTTGGGTGGGTTTTTTTTGTATACAACCATTGTTTTGTGATACTTAACACTTGGTGGATCTCACTACATTTCTATTTCTTGTTATGTTAAAGGTGGTAAGTACCAGAGAAGTCTTACTGCTTTAAATACTTTTACTTAAAATCTACATAAATTTCTAGAACTTGACAGGTTAAACAGAATACAAACCAAATACTTGTTTGAAAAGAAGGGTTAGCATTGTATAGCGGATTTTTCTTCCGAACTTGTCAAGATCTTCCTAACTGGCAAGCTACTGCCTTGTAGTGGTGGAGATGAGAATGAAGCTGGTTCCTGGGATACAGTGTAAGATGTAAAGTTCTTAGGCTGGAGGCAGGAAGCTTGTGTTGTGTCTCAGGCATATAAAATAATTTGTTACTTGCTTAGGCTAGTGTAGGGCATTCAGTTTTCTAGATGTCTAAATTGTTCTGCATTTGATTTTGGAGTCCACATCTCCCTAAAGAAACAGATGTCTTTGCAATAATGGTTCTTGAAATTTTATAATGATGTGTCTCTTCTCTCGTTCCTCCCACTCTCTAGTTTGCTCAGTAAGAGGGAAAATGGGCTCACCTATTGATTTCTGGGAGCAGTTTGTTCTGAGTGTTCTGCTGTACATCTTTTTGTCTCTCACTTTTCTTAGTTGATTTGCAGTTTTCCAAGACCTGAAAGAGAAATACCTGTGCAGGTTGTAAATGCTGTATCGTGGAAAATCTGTGATCCTGGAGACAAATCTTTTCCTGGTGAAATACAGAGTTATCTCACTTTTAAAGCCAACATAGCTTCAAATTTTGTTAAACCTAGGATTCTGTTTCTAGACCTGAGGTTTAAATTTCATAAGTGCATTTTAGGAGATTCTGTGACCTGTACTTCTGCTTCAGGAAACCAAGAAATGCTGAACTGGGGATTTATTTAGAGCTGGTGTGGGATTTGTGTGTATTTTCTTTCATCTGTTCTGTAGATAGGAATTTGCTAATCAAAAATAAAAATGAACAGGCTTGCACTTCTCTCCGAATATATTTGACAACATAGGGTTTTTTTTCGCTCCCATCAGATTTGGTGACTTTGTAGATGTTAGTGAAGGCCCTCATATTCCAAGGACAAGTTTCTGTTTCCAGTATGAGATAACGGCAGCCCATAATCTTCAGACTAACCAATCTGAATTGATAAGGAGGTTCCAGGGTGTGTCCCTGCCAATCCATTTGAAGGTAACGAATCCATTTGGTACAGGTTTTCCTTCTTTAAGTTGGGACTTTAGGCTTGCTTTCCAATCTTTATTATATTCTGTGCTGGTAACCAAATGTAATTCAGAGGTGAGAACAATAGCAGAAAGGGAAGGCCCATAATGATGACTCTGTTGGGTATTTGGGGTTCCTTTTTGTGGAACTATTGTGTATGTGAAACCAGAACTAGAAAGGTTTGCATCAGAGGGCCCTTGATGTTATTTTTCAGTACTGAGAGTGTTGTTTTGGTTGTGCGATTTCTGCATGGATATTTCATTCACCTTGCCTTAGTTGTGCATGCTGGTCTTCTGAAATTGAGACTGCTGATAGTGTTTATTCAGATTCAGGAAAAAGCAGAGCTTTGGGTTCATACTTGTGATAAAAGATACAATTTCAGAGTCTTTTATGACACCAAAGTAAAACTTAACAACAACATCAAAAAAAGTCCTAGCACTGATCAGTCTTAAAAAAAGGCTTTGCTGAACTATAGGTGGAAGGAGGAGTCTTTCTTCCCATTCCTGTTGACTTCTGTGATTTTGACCTGTGGTCTAGCACATGTGCTATTTTCTCAGTTGGGGAAGTTTTCAAGGGACAAGTGAGCACTGAGTTCCTCACCTTGTCTGTGTGTAACCTTCCTCATCATAAGATTTTAATTCCCGTTTTTGCCCATTACCCCCTCAATGATTCCACACAATGAATGGATGTGGTCAGCAGACATTTATTCAAGTCCCCCAAAGGAATATGGGCAGATTGAACACCGAAGTAATAAGCTGTAATGTCTGAATTAGGGATTGTTATGGTTTTGTGCCATCATTTCTATACATTTGTCAGAATCTATTCTATGAGAAGGTTGGTTTGGGTTTTTTTTGGCCTCCAGTAACATCATTTAATGACATTTAATACAGGCTCACCACACCGTGTGGCACAAACTGCTGGAAAGATCGAAGAGGCTGGTAAGTCTCATTAGTGGTGAAGGACAGCTTACCAAATATAAGGATATTCTGTGATAGAGTAGAATTTGAATGATTAAGGATGGATAATATATTCAAGAACATATCTTTAGGAATGGAAATATTTACAGGTGAAGAAAAATTGGGTGCACAGGAAATCAAACTGCTGTGTAGTAGAGGACGTACTAGTATTGTTTCTGAAGTCTGGTTATTTAAATGCATTGTACCATTTAAAAAAAATTCCTACACTATTAAATTGATGTAATTTGTACTATTAAAAAAAACCCAAAACAACCTGGAGCAAATTATACCAGACTTGCCATCTATGGCTCTCAAACTGTCGGCTTCTGAGAATCCCACATGCTTTTTTGTGATAATCTCTCTAAGCTGTTGTTAATTATCACTTGAAACTTTATTAGTATTTTTCAAATTTATCTCTAGAATTAATGTTGGTATGATGTGTGTAAAATCGAAAATAATTTTTTTCCTGTTTTAATTATGAACATGAAATAAGAAAACTAAATATTGGAATAATGTATTTACTTTACCTAGATTTTAGGTAATAACAAGTTTTCTGCCACAGGTTTGAGAAAACACATGTAAACATGTTACTTAAAAGTAAATGCAGCGATAAAATCTAATACCGCTGGGTGAATGTAGATGGAAATTACTTGAGATAAATGTGAATGTGAAGACTGCATAAATACATTAGTTTGAGTATTTTTTGCCTGTTTAAAACCTATGTGGAAAATAAGAGTTTCTGGCAAACATTCTTCTGTTGAACAAACAGTGTTTCAAAGTTGAAATGTACTTAATCTAAGAGAAGCTTTACAATGACTGAATAAATGAAAAAGGCGAGTTTTTAAGATAAGTGGAACTATAAAATACCATAAGCTGCATATAGCCAGAGACTATCAAAACATGCTTAAACATAGGAAATATCCATAAGAATTAAACAAGCAGATGTTTTGGCGCATTCAGATCAAATATTTTACTTATCTGTGTGGCAAGAGGGAGGAAGAAAAATATGCTCTATGTCTACTGAAACTTCTTAGCCAAGAATCTGTTCAGAGCCCAACCTGTGATATTTTTCTGTGAAATTAGTTTGAAGATGCTTGTCATTCAGGTGGTTTAATTTTGGAGACAATAATTTTTTTCGTAGGCTGTCTTTTCTTGTTACAGTGACAGTATGAGGGGGAGGATTTCTGGGATCAAGGAGAAGTAGATAATTTAAAAAAATATAACAAAATTGATGCGTTTCTACAGGTCACTGAAGAAAAGTACTTGGAAGCAGCAGCAGGACATCATGAGGCAAAATATGGAACTGAAGAAGGAAAAACTGTATCAATTTAAATTAACTTTAACCTCTAAATGTACATAATAAAATGTGTATTTTTACATGACTTGTGTGATGTATAAAAATGTCTTGGGTAATTAATTTGAATTTTTGGTCCTAAATCATGGATAGATACAAAACCATTATCAGACATTTCAGTCCACTTCAAAAATTTCCCTTTAAAAAGGTGGAGGGGGGAAGATAATGTTTTATTTGCTATAACCTGTCTTGCAAGTTACCCTTGTCCTTATCTCGACAATGATTGTATGCATCTGTATGTTGTCCTCTGTGATTAGAACATTTTGGCCTATAGACTGTAGTTGAATTGGCAGCTGGAAGGCCATCCCTTTTATCTTGATATAATTTCAAGACCCCTTGTTTGGTCTTCCATGAAGAAAGTATTTCTTTCTAATTTCTGACCTAATCTGGTTTTTGCTGGAGAACTTCCTGATGAAATTCCATTGAGTTCTTTGCCTACTGCAATAGAAAGTTGAGGCAAATAGTACATTACAAAAAAAAAAAAGGAAAAAAGAAAAAAAAAACCTTTCAGAAACCCATAAAGAGTTACCAAAGATAATTATTTTACTCATTTTGATTTTCTGTCAGAATTGGAATTAGATGCTCTATTGTGTTTCTGGTCCAAAAGACTCCATTCAGTAGACCACTGTGTAATTGCCATTGCTTTACTAATACAAAAACAGCAGAATGTAAAAGCTGAAAAGTTCTTTGAGTTTAGTTTCTGCAGTTAAAGATCATTTTCCAGAACAGTACCAGGAACGTAGTCTATTACTTGCATCCCCAGTGTAGTAAGATTTATTATGCATTTTCATTCTTTGATGTTTAAATATGGTGACTTCAATTAAATCTCACAAGGGGTTTTTGTTAGATGATGTTTTCTGACATTTTGTATTTTCATCCCTAGCTGAATAGAGCTGTTCTCATTATACCAGAAGAGATATTTGTTACTATTTGAAATGCAAATATTTTTGCTGAATTTTATCCAAATTACTATTTTTACCATTAACTGCATCACTTGCTTTCTCATCAACTGACACTATAGTTTTGTAAGAGCAGGGTAGCAGTTGAGTAAAATACATTTAGGTAAGGAAATCTTAACTAGCTTAATGGAACTAAATAATAAGTATGTAAATGTTGAATGTGTCAGAGCACAGGAGAAATGCAAGTGGTAAAAGTAGTTTTTGGTGAAATTGCAGAATTCTGCTTAAGGTATGTATTAAAATATGTTTGCTCCTATGCATTTCTGTGCTTATTGCAATCCTTAGGTAGTCAAATTTACTGGCATACAATGAAGTTTGGAGTCCTTCAGTATGATAACAGGCTATGACCTCTGGTTTAATTTCCTGTTAAATGCACAACACATCTTTAAAGCATAGCCCATGCCTTTTCAGGCTACTTGAAAAAGAATTTTTTTTTCCTCTTTATTAATGTTGAAGAGGACTTTTTATAATGGTATCAGATGCTTATTTTTTAAAATAAGATTCTTGGTTCAAGGTTTCCCTTAAAAGTGCACTCACACATTCTATATATTTTCTTAAGACTATAAATGATCTTTGTGTGGAAATTCAAGTATCTGTGTTTCTTTTAAACCTAACCTTCCAGAGTGTACTTTGGCTTTGGACCTGTTCCTCTGGTGTTACTGAAAAGCAGGCATTGGTTTCTGTCTTGAGGAACACAAAATTTGCTGGTGTTTTTGTAGATACCTGCATTCTCTGGTTAACCCAAGACCACAGTGGGAACTGCTCTGGGTGGCCTGGTTTAAATCTAAACCAGTTACTTCACCAACCCACGCGGTCTCCTGATGTCTGCCCTGTATTTGGGAATCCAGTTTAGAATTCCTCCTGGATTCCACCACCTGCAGAGGAAGGTGAGAGTGGTCCTTCCCTTTAGGAAATGTTCTAACAGGAATTTAATGGTGCTTGTTTTGTTTTGTTTTGTTTTGTTGTTGTTGTAGCGCTCAGTGTAAGAAACAATTTGAAAGGCATATAGCTGTGCTGAAAAATCTGGAAAGGGAATTTCCCTTTCCTGACCTTTACTATGACAAGTGGGTGCAGGAGAACCCGCGGAGCTTGTACCACTAGGTGGGAGCAGTGGTGTGGGGAGGAGAGGTGCTGCCTTACTGTCGGGAGAGAAGCAAGAGGGTTGCCCTACGGGGACATGGGTGAAACCCCGTGGAAGGGACTTCTGCAAGTGCAGAACTATGTTACGAAAACAGGGTTGTTGAGGGCTGCTGGCTGAAGTTTACACGAGATTAAACTTCCCCTCTTTCCCCAGAGGTCTGTGTATAAAGGTGGAAGCTCAAACTTCTGCAGAACGTGGTGCTTGCTCACATCTTGGCTTATGTGGGCTCCGGAAGGCAGGTCTTCCTTTGGGAGAGATGGATCTGGAGGACATCTTTGAAAAGCACTAGATTCTTGCAAAAGACAGTAGCAGTTAAGAGACTATTGGGTAGTGTCCACTTTTTTCTTACCAGCAGTGTGGGGGTGACAGCACTTTCCAAATAAGTTAGAGATGTAGATTGGATTTTCTATTCTGCCAGAGAGGGATTCAGAGCCACACTTGCATGGGGAAACATCTTCGGAGGATTAATCATAAGGTTTTCTGAATACTCCTTACCCAACCTGTATGAAGTGATGCCACTACTAGAAAAAAAGTCGTTAACATTTCTTGGATGGGAGAGGTGCTATGTTGGACCTTGTTCTCACCAACAAGGAAAGGCTGGTGGAAACGTGAAGCTCAAGGGCAGCCTGGGCTTCAGTTACCATGAAATGGCAAAGTTCAAAATCCTTAGGGATTAGCGAGGAGAGCACACAGCAAACTGACTACCCTGGACTTCAGGAGAGCAGACTTCGGGTTCTTCAGGGATCTGCTTGTTAGTGTACCGAGGGATAAAGCCTTGCAGGGAAGCGGGGCCAGGAAAGCTGGTTAAGGATCACCTACTCCAAGCTCAGGAGTGATGCATCCCAACAAAGACAAAGTCAGGCAAAAATGCCAGGAGGCCTGCATGGATAAACAGGGAGCTCCTGGACAAACTCAAACGAAAAAAGGAAGCCTGAAGCAAGGACAGGTGGCCTAGGGGGAATACAGTGAAATTATCTGAGCAGCCAGGGATCAGGTTAGGAAATGTAAAGCCCTAATAGAATTAAATCTGTCTAGGGACATGAAGGCAAACAAGAAAATTCTCTATAAGTACATTGGTGATAAAAGGAAGACAAGGGAAAATGTGGGTCCTCTCCAGCAGGAAATGGGACACCTGGTTATCTCAGATATGGAGAATGCTGCGGTACACAACGACTTCTTTGCCTCAGTCTTCACTGACAAGTGCTGAAGCCACACCAGCCAAGTCACAGCAGGAAAAGGCAGGGTCTGGGAGAATGAAGAACCGCCCACTGTAGGAGAAGATTAGGTTTGAGACCATCTAAGGCACCCGAAGGTGCACAAGTCCATGGGACCTGATGAAATGGATTTGCAGGTCCTAAGTAAACTGGGAGATGCAGTTGGTAAGCCACTATTCATCGTATTCGAGAAGTCCTGGCAGTTGGGAAGTTCCTACTGACTGGAAAAGGGGAAACATAGCCCCCATTTTTAAAAAGGGAAAAAAGGAAGACCTGGAAAAGTATAGGCCAGTCAGTCTCATCTCTGTGCAAGATCATGGAGCAGATCCTCCTGGAAGCTATGCTAAGGCAGATGGAAAATAAGGAGGTGATTGGTGACAGCCAACATGGCTTCACTAAGGGCAAATCATGCTTGACAAACTTCGTTGCCTTCTGTGGTGGGGTTACAGTGTTGATGCATAAGGGAGGAGCAACAGACATCATCTACCTGGATTTGTGCAAAGCGTTTGACACGGTCCTGCATGACATCCTTGTTTCTATATTGAAGAGATGGATTTGACAGTAGGACCACCCACTGGATAAGGAGTTGGCTGGATGGTCACACTCAAAGAGTTGTGGTCAATGGCTCAACGTCCAAGTGGAGAATTGTGACAAGTGATGTTCCGCAGGGGTCGGTAGTGGGACCAGTGTTGTTTTGTGGATGCCCCATCCCTGGAGGTGTTCAAGGCCAGGCTGGATGAGGCTTTGAGCAACCTGGTCTAGTGGGAGCAACCTGGTCCCCGCAACCACCCATGGCAGGGGGTTGGAACTCAACGATCTTTAAGGTCCCTTCCAACCCAAACCTTTCTGTGATTCTATGATTCTAAGTTCCCCAAGGCCAAGCGCAAGGTCCTGCATGTGGGTTGGGGAAATCCCAAGCACAAATACTGGCTGGGAGGAAAATGGATTGAGAGCATCCCTGAGGAGAAGGACTTGGGGGTGTTGGTAGATGAAAAGCTGAACATGAGCCAGCAGTGTGCACTTGCAGCCCAGAAAGCCAACCGTGTTCTGGGCTGCATCAACAGCAGCGTGACCAGCAGGTTGAGAGAGGTGATTCTCTCCCTCTACTCCGCTCTCATAAGACCCCACCTGGAGGGTCTGGGGGCCCCAACATGGGAAGGGCATAGACCTGTTGGAGCGAGTCCAGATGAGGGCCACAAAGGTGGTCAGAGGGCTGGAGCACCTCCCATACAAGGACAGGCTGAGACAGTTGGGGTTGTTCAGCCTGGAGAAGGCTCTGGGGAGACCTTAGAGCAGCCTTCCAGTACTTACAGGGGGCCTACAAGAGCGATGGGAAGGCACTCTTTATCAGGGAGTGTAGTGATAGGACGAGGGGTAATGGTTTTAAGCTGAGAGTAGATTTAGATTCGATATTAGGAGGAAATATTTTACGGTGAGGGTGGTGAGACACTGGAACAGGTTGCCCACGGAAGTTGTGGATGCCCCATCCCTGGAGGTGTTCAAGGCGAGGCTGGATGGGGTTTTGAGCAACCTAGGTGTCCCTGCCTATGGCAGAGGGGTTGGAACTCGGTGATCTTTAAGGTCCCTTCCAACCCAAACGGTTCTATGATTCTATGAGCATGAGAACAAATAGAAACAGCGCTCAGTGCTCGTGGCAGCCATGGAGTGACAGGGAGATCTGCTTCTTGAGCTCAGGGCCATTTCTGTAATTTACAATTTCTATATTTTTGGAAATAGCCAAAAGAGACCACCATAGGTTGGTTCAAAAAGACATAGGAAAGTAGATACTTTTATTTCTCTATTCCAGAGGTTACAGGGATTAGGGGAGGGTAGATGGCCAAAAGAGGCTGCAAGATTAAGCAAAGTCCCCTCCTTAACTATTTCTCCTTTTTCTTAAGTTCCTTTTCAGGTTTAAAGAGGCATTTTTTACTGTATTCATCCAGTAAAAAAAGTGCAGAGCTTTTAAGGTAAGGAAGAATGTAGGAAGACACCATACTGCTAAACACAGATGGTGGAGAAAGGGGAGGGCAGGGTGATTTGGGCCAACATACATAAACAGAAGGTGACACTGGCCAGATTCTGATAAGGAATAAATAAGGAATATATTTTTTTTTTTTTATGATGGAGGTGGTGAGAGACTGGAACAGGTTGCCCAGAGAAGTTGAGTATCCCAACCCAGCAACTGTTCAAGGGCAGGTTGGATGGGGCTTTGAGCAACCTGATATAGTGAAAGATGGCTCTGCCCAAGTCCTGGTGTGTGGATTAGATGGTCTTCAAAGGTGTCTTCCAACCCAAACTATTCTATAATTCTATGATCACAGGGAAAAAGGCAGGAACTGAAGCTTGCTTTCTTGTTGCACATCTCACTACTAGCTCTATGGCTTCTCACATTCAAGTTGTTCCTCTTCTACTTCTTGTTTGAAAGAGAGTTGAAACTTTTCCAAATTGCAGAAATTTTACTGAGCTTATGACTCTTGAGCCTTCTCTTTTATTTATTGGGTTTAACCAAAAAGGAAACTGTACCAAGATTGAAGCTACATAGTGTCTTGAGGTGGCAGTAGCAAGATTGAGCTGAGTCAGTTCCAACTTTGTATACACATTATCTGACCAAGCAAAATAGTTTTTCCAAAGAAATATTCTGTAATCCATGTTATCATGGATTTTGGAGATAGAAAAGGCAATTATAATCTAGTCTGACTTCCTTCATAATAGAAGGAATTAAGTGTCAAGACACTATTTTTTTCTTACCAAGGAAGTGAAACTCTTCCCTAGGAAATTAAACACATGCAAGTGATGAAAACGCTCAATCATCAGTAGATGTTGAGTCCTTTTATGACAGCAGCCAAAATGAGCTTCTCTTTCTATTTTAACCTCTGTCAAGAAATAATCTCTTACTGCTGTTTGGTAACTTATCTAATGCTATGTCTCTCAGTTTATCACAGTACTTTGCTGTATTTGAAGCCAGTGAACTTATTAGTGTAGCTACATTTATTTTATTAGTTTTTTAAGGTGTCCAGGCATAGGATCTCAATATCATAGAGGAGTTTGACGGGAAGAGTTGGCAGTGGAGATTTTTTGAAGAACACCAACCATCTGAAAATGGTAATGCTATCATGCTGTGGTCTTTTACAAGATTTAACCCCAGTCATGGACAGCATTAACATTTTTTCAGAGTAAAAAGAAAACCTATTCTTTTAATATCTGCTATTATAACATCTACAACTGAATATGCCTGCTTTTCTGGGGAATCAGCTATGCAGAAAAAATACATATAAGTGGTCTAATGACCATATTTATGTCTGCTATTTTTTCTTGAGTTTGCAGGTCACTCAACTTGCATTTTAAAGAGAGAAAATGTAGCAGAACATACATTTGATTTTTATAGCATGACTATGAATCACAAGTGGTGAGTGGCAAGACCCATTTTTGTCCTTAATGTACCTTCTATTTGCATGTGTCTATATGGGACAGAAATAGGAAGTCCAGGCTGGGGAGTGGAAAGGTGGGGTGGAGTAAGGAAGTCACAGCTGGTCACTGTTTCAGTACTGTGTCATTTAAAAGCACTGAGGATGGTACTGTACACCAGGTAACGCTGCTCTGATGTTAATTAAAGCCTTTGAAGAAGAGAAAAAAATCTCTTAATGGTTGCAGGCTTGAGGTGCTGTGTGGTAAATGAGACTTATTCAAATGCAATGAGGAACCAAGGAAAGGATCATGTTAACATCTTTCTTTTGTGAGCACAATTGACATAATAAATGTAATCACTTAATTAATACTTCACTTTAATCTATACATCCCACGGGGGAATTTAAATTGTGGAGACAAGCTCAACAGCATCTCTAGCTTTCTGCATTTCACAGCAATCTTAGCTTTAAAATTTGCTATGTCAGTCATGCAGCTGGGTGCTCTGTAAGTACTGCGACCGCATCAGGGCAGTGCCGGGCTTGCTGCCAGTTACTGGGAACAGCATCATGGAGAAGACAAGCAGCAGTGACCTGTGAGCCTGGGACTTCCCTGCGCCTAGGGGCTTGGGGACAACCTTGGCTTCAGTAAGAGAACTGATACTGCCAAACCTTGCCTCAAATGGAGAGGGAAATCCGACTGTGCTTCACTGTTTCACCCTAGTGCCAAGAAAGGGGAATTTCTATTTACTTTCCTCCTCTCTTTTGCCACAATTTCCTCCCCACTTTCAAAGATATTTGAAATGCAAAATGCAAAATGAATAGGAATATGCTTTTCTTTAACAAAATGTCCTTCACCACATTGCGAACCACCTCTCAGAGCTATGGCTCTGACTTTGGAAGGGATGAAGCTGTATTTTGCTTTTTGATGGCTATGGCCCCTGGCTGTATGCATCCCTGGGGGAGCCACTGAAATTACAGCTTGGTTTGGAAAATATTTATGCCCTGTAGCAGTTCTGTCTGAGTGGAAAAATCACATTCAGAGAGCCTGTTCTTATGTGAGACTGTTTTATATGTGAGACCATTGATTCATAAGTGTCTGCGGTCTCGAGGTGTTCTGTAATCATTCCTCGTGCTGGGGGTTCACAATCAAAACACTGTGAACAGAGAAGGGTATACGTATCGATACAGCACAAACATTAACCTTATTTCTTAATTAATGGTGAGTACTTTGAGATTTTTTTTCCTCCCTTCTTCTCCCCTATAAAATTAATGTTCCATAACTAAACTATGAATTAAGTAGATTTAATCAGAGCAAAAGACAGATTTTTAAAGACTGGCCCTGTCACTCAGTTTTTGTGACTGTGACTATTCAGTATCTATTTTGACCTTCCACAAAATAAATATAACAATGCTTTCCTATTTCTCTGAAGTTTCCTGAGACTTCTTCTAAAAGTTTGTAATGCACTGGTATCCCTAAAGTAAAATAAATATATTTTCATTTTCATCTAATGACCCATTGGCCCATTTCTTCTAATGAACTTGAGAATAAAATCTCAGAGAAACATTTTCTGTCAGTTTTTCTCTCACATATAATAAACTCCTATAGAAATGAATAGAGTGCTCAGTTATATAGGCCAAAAGTTTAATTCATCATTTTTCTTTCCTAAATAAAATGAAGAAATGAAATATTTGTGTGGGAAGCAAAGCCAGAAGAACTGAAAAGCAATAAAACAAAATGAAAAACAGGTTGTTCTACTCAAAATGTTACACATTCTACATCCTAGTAAGGACTTATTGATACACAAAGCTGCTTTTTTCCCTACTTTTTCCAGTGACTCTAAACCTAGCAAACATTCTAGCAAGCATGCCTCTATGCAGAACAACTTGTCTTTTTACATGTAGAATGGAGGTTTTCCCAGCATAGGACTGACTGATTCATGATTTCTGTTCTCCTCCCACAGCAGCAGTTTGTTCCGTGTGAATTCTGGTAAGAGGCATGATACAGTGTTAATGCTAATATGTAGGAGTCAGTCAGAGGTAAAAACCCCTATCACGATTAGCATTAACAACATACAGCCTACAGAAGAACTCCAGAGACTGGAGTATGAGACACAAAGAACTGAAACCATAGTTTTTTTCCCCTTGATATACCTAAAAAAAAAAAAAAAGACAGAAAGGCATATAAAAAAATCATGTCAGAGAAAGGACAGACATCAGAGGAAAAAGGATTGTAGTTAAATACACAGGAACCATCTGCTGTACATTTAAAAACAGTCAAACGTGCAATTGTTTTAGCTACTTTTATAAGAGAACTAGAGTACATTCACTATTCTTCTCTGAAGGACTTCCATCATTCTGCTTATTGAATTTTTTTTGTGCTGCTTTACTTGCATAGAGAAGAAGGAATACAGATTGTAGCACGATTTTGCTTGATTTTGTATCCCTTTAGATATCAGTTAATGAAAACTTCTAATATCAGCCAAGTTCCTCAAAATGTTAAGAATCCAAGATAAACAAAAGCAAAAATGAGTAGGGTTTATTTTTTTCTTAAATAAGACAAAATGCCTATCCAGAGAGCTGACTGTTTAACAGGATGTAAGAAACAGAGCTAAGAAATAATCATAGTTTTATGAGTATGCAGGGTTTGTGATTATTCCGTTGGATTCTGGAATAAATGAGCACTGAGCAGAGAGAAAACCTGTTAGACAGATGTGGCTGGTCTAGGATCCATACACAGGGCTCCTACACCCTTGTTCCAGTAGGCTAGAATAAGATTAATTATTATAATTATCTGTTGAACAGTACATTTTTTGCTAATTACTTCTTAATATTAACCAGTTACTGATGCTTTGACCATAAAATCAAAGTGCTGAATATTTTTTTTTGCAAAAAAAAAATTTTTTTTTTTTTTTTTTTTTTTTTTTTTTTTTTTTTTACTTCTTTCAGCCTATTATGAGCTCTCTCCTGAAAACTAAGAAGGAAAACACAGTTTTAGAAATCAGTAATTCTACAAAATATTTCAAAAATCTGCAAAGAAATCACATAATGAATTAGAAATGCACTCAGTAGAAGAAAGGTTAGAGAATCCTCATTATATAGCCAATTATCTGAAATTTGTTTACAATTTTCAGTTACTTACATTGGTAATAAGGATGGAATAGATGAGACAGTCATTCCAAGCAGGTTTACAAAGGCCTAAGCAATGCCCGGTTAGTTCTCTGCTAGGTATGTCTTGATTGAAATATATTGTCCTTTCTCCATCCTTCTGAAGTAAGGTAACGGTTCCTGGGCAGAGCTCAGAAATGGTTGTATCTTGTTTGCTTTCTGTTTGGTCTCCCAGTAACTGCTTTTTACTTTTACTGTTGTTTAAGAAACAAGTAACAAGAAAAACAGTATGGGAAACGAGACAATATATATAAGACGCAATTTTGGAGATAATTTTTGTATGTAAATTTAAAGAAACTTACGTACTTTTATAACTTCCCTACTCTTACTAACACATGTTTTAAGAGGAAGTTAAAATGTCATAGTAAGACTGTGATCTAATTTAGAGATTTTAGGGAAATTACCTTTCACTTTGTGCCACTCTAAACGAAACCAGCCAAGTACATGGTTGTGATATGTAAGTGGCAAACAAAAATTCCAAGATGAATATAAAATTTTGGTAGGCAGAAAAAAGTGGTTTAGAAATTTCCAAACCTCAAATTTAAAATGATGATTCAGAGCTCTGTTGAGTGTTCAGGCTAAACTCCTACTGAAGTCAGACACTGAGACCTGTGGTGTCACATTTGCATTTGTGGGCAATGAAGTGAACAGTTTCTAAACCTGTACATGAATACTCCTAAATGTCGTGTGTGTATATGTGGTATGTGTGTGGAGGGTGAGGGGTGCAGTTCAGGGGAGGAGGATGAGAAATGCAAGTTAAGATGTTAGTTTCCTCTATTTGTTTTTAGAAAGAAAGCAAACAAATTAATTCTGTCAATAGAAGGTTATTGTCTTATCAGAATTTATTGTGGATTGAACCAGCTTTGAGCAGGGATTTGGATTTCAGAGATCCCTTCCAACCTAAATTATTCTCTGATTCAGTTATTTTATTTCAATGTCTCTAAGTCCCTGACTCCTTATTCACTTGCTGTCACCCAGTGGGCATACATTTTTATGAAAAGCTTGATGCAAAACATCTGTTCCTCTTGTGGGAACACTAAATTTGCCTTCATTAAGCTTTGGATAAGGATCACACTAGGCAGTTGGAGAAAAGCTTTGCTAAAAGAAGCTTCTGTCACCTCCAAGTCTGTTGCCCCAAGAATATTTGTAGAAGATGTTTGTAAATTTGCACTCTTTTAAATGTATTCCAGGTTGCTATTCTTTATACCATGCTTCCCAAACCTAATTCTTTCATATCTTTCTAGGGTTTGCCAGAAACTCCTATGGGTTTTGCTAAAAAAGAGAATATTTTTATCTGTGGTTTGCAGCAGCCATTTGTGGTTGATGGTGCTTTCCTCTTCAGTCTCCCTTCTCCTGCGTTCAGTCTTGAAGAAGGGATGTTTTTGAAATGGATCACTTGAATAGGTCTAATAGTTGTTTCTCTAAAGAAGCTGAATGAGTGCTGTACTTGCATGAGCTTACTTCCAGTATTACTGTTGAGCAGTAAGGGAAGCGAGAGACTTCAGGCAGCGTTTGGTCTCTGCAGCTTTACTCCAGAGCCAGCCCTTCTAGGCAAAAGTGGGTAAGTGGGTAGCCATAACGACAGGCAAGCCTTTGTTTTTGGTGCTTTTCTACTCCCGTGATCTTGGATTTATGTAATGAAACAGTTTTTCCTAGACTGGCACCCTGGTGTTTTAATTTTGGGTTTAAAAGCTGCATAGCATCTCCAATGCTGCAAACTGTTTTGCTTCTGTGTGCTAAGGGCAGAAAAAAGAAACATGCTTTATCAGGAAGTGGTGAGAAATGACATATGTTTCCTCTTGCTGAACCTTTCTTAACAGCCTTTTGTACAGTTGTCAGGTTTCCATTACATGAACAAATACATATATTGCTGCCTGTCTCTCACACAGCTCTAAAAATCTGGTCTTGCCATCAATGGAAATAATGACCATCTACTCATGCTTAAATATAATAAAATAAAATCCCCTATTATTTCCCTTGCAACATTAAAAAAGAAAAAGCTCATAAGATGTGTGGTGTGATTTCCCTCTTCCTCTTTCCAGCACTCTCTCTTTCTTCAGTTATTAACATCAGAATAACACATTTATTCTTCCTATCTTATCTACTCATCTCGGGTCATCAGGTCCCAACCACTCATCTGCTTTTCTGTTCCTTCATCAGTTGTAGCGACCTCAGAAAGGTGTGTGTTTTAATTTCATTTTCAAACTTCATATCTGTTTTCATTGGCTCTACAGAAGCTGACCATATCAGAATGGATCTTTAGGCTAGATGCTCTACGCTTTGATTATTTTATCCCTGTTTGACAGTCAGACATACAGGAAAATGTTGTCCCACCTTGCCCTTTTGTGGCTCTTCTTTCTTGGTTCTCCTCCCACCTCTGTGACTACAGACCAGTCTTTGTATTTTTAGCCTTCATTTAATCATTGACTGCCTGTTCTGAGATGTCCCTCTGGACTTCTAACTAGTGACATTTGACTTAAGACATATAAACTGCAACACGTAGTTTTTCCTCCAGTGTCACCTCTGCTTCAGTTATTCTCCATTCGCATTCAATTCTTACGACCACCTTTTCTGTCGATACCATACAAAAGTGACCTATTCCACCAGCCATGTTCCTCACTGTAATTCATGTGCTTGGAACAGGCTTCCTGGAGGTGATCGATGCCCTCAGCCTGTCAGTATTAAAGAGACATCTGGACAATGCTCTTCATAACATGCTTTAACTTTCGGTCAGCCTTGAAGTGGTCAGGCAGTTGGACTAGAAGGTCATTGTAGGTCCCTTCCAACTGAAAAGGTCTATTCTAGACTAGTTTTCCTCATACTTCTTTATAGACCACCCTCCTTCAGACAAACATTTTTTCTCCACAGTTCCTTTCTCCTATTTCAAATATCTCCTAAAGGTCAACTTCTGCTCTGACAGCTTCAAGAAGTCTGCCAGTGCTTTCTGAAGAGCCTGTGAGGCAGTTGGGATAAACTGAGAGGCTGGATGACTTAGGTTGAACTATAAGCAATAAAAACAACAGTAAAATTAGTAAACACTGACAAGATTTTATCTGTTCTTGTATAACACATATGCACATGTACTTAATTTTTCTCTTTGTGATTTCCTCAGTATGTGACAATGTTTATCTTCATTTCTGTTGCAATATTAATGCAACTCATTGAGATCTTAGAGACCTATGTCATTACTGAAAAAAAAATGTTGACTAGCAAGTTTACACATTACAGTCATTTTACTTTGCAATCTGTCTTCCAAAATGTGTGAGAATGTACATCATATTCATAGCTCTTTTTGTATTTCATATATTTTAAAAAAATCTATGAGCTATCGAGGCATTTAAAAAGTCTGCTCAAGTGTAGGTAGCTCATTGTCTTTTAACCTAGGATTTTCTTTGGTCAGTGAAATATCAATGGTTAATCAGTTCCTCCATATCATAGTCTATATTCAGATTCCCTTCAGAAGGAGTACGACAAGTACAGTTCAAACTACTTAGTTTAAGTATGACAAGTGCTCATTTCCCCACCTGTACGTTTGTACATCATTTTACAGTGCCTCAGGGGTCTGAGTGGACTTACACCAGTCCACTGATGGACTAGAAGCTTCCAGCTTGTTAGTCTAGTTATATGATTATTTGCCAGTTTTGCCTCTCTAGTCCAAATTACCAAATTCTTATTTACTATTGGTCAACTAGACAGGATTCTTTGTCATGAACCTGTAGTAAAACTCAACCTTCTGTCTTTGAATTGGTAGCAAGAGGACATGCCAGCTTTGATACTACTTCCCAATATAAATTTTTTATGACCACATGCAGATTAGGAAAGTAATTCCAACTCTGCAATATTTGGTAGCCAATTTAGAAAAGACAAAAGGTGTTGTCCAAACAGCAGAAAAAATCTAGAACTTTGCCTTTTGGGGAGGCTCATCTGAAGCTTCTTAGGGTTGTGCAATCACCTCTGTTAGAGAGCCCCTTTTCAGTGGAAGGGTGTGAGGGAGAAAAGGCAATTCACCAAGGCGAGAGATCTGCAGCACTCGTGCACATGAGTATGTACACTCACAGTCATGTTGGAGGAATCCGACTGGGATAGATCCCAAGCCTGATGGTTTGAAGTTAAAGAACAGAGGCTTACACTGACCACAGTAGGCTTTGAAACAGACCTGGTGAGGCCCAGTCTTTTATTTCCATTTACCTGCTTATAAATGAGACATAGCTCACAAGCACAATGTCAGATTACCCATTGAAAATAAATTAAAGGCCTGATTCTGGAAGAAAAAACTTGAAGGATCTTCAGGGTCTTGAAAGAGGTGTGCCAGCAAGCAGACTGTGTGGATAGCTTTGTAGGGGACATGAGGTGAGACTCACATCACCCGAATGCATCTATAGAAAAATTAGGTTTCAGTCTATGCTGTCTATCTGCGTATCTTCCCTTAACATTCACCAGACAGAAGGAGAAGTGGGCACTAGCCAAAGGGTAATGTGCTTCACCTATTTTATATCTTTCTTAGAATGTTGCAAATTGCCCTCTGGAGATGCCTATTTCCTTTTATTTGTCAAAACTAAAATTTTGTATAGTATATGACAGTGGCTTTTGAACTTGTCTTCCTCTGCAGTCATGAAAAAAATCCTTCTTGTAAAAAATAAGAACAAAGTGAAATGTACCAGTTTCAGAGATGTTTTTACCCTTGAATATCAGAAATCTAGCTTTGAAAAAGAATGAAGGTTAATATAATTAGCACATTCTATAATTCTTTTAATCACCTACAAAAGGCCATTACACATAAGCAGTACACCAGACATTCACTTTCAGGTACCCTATTCACATTTTCAGGAGGATTTAAAGTCCTCTGTTCTCCTCTAATTCCTCAGAAAGTAAAGCTATTCTATTTAAAACACTTAGAAAAATATTTAACTCAAATCTCTTACTTAAGGTACTGGAAGACCTCTGAAGATGTGTATGTGGATAGAAGCAGGTTTTCTCTGCTGTATCTCTGTTTCACTTTGTGGATCAGGTCTCTGGATTTTTTTTTTTTTCTAAATACTATATTTCAGCTATTTTGCTCGTTGCTTTGTAAATTAAAAATCACCATATTAAAAATCTAATAAAATAAATGATTAATTTTAGATATTGGCTGCCAAATTTAAGTTCAGAGAAAATTTTTATGACCAGATTAAACCTTAGATTTTTCACCAGGCAGTATCAGTGCTGAGCATGGAGCTCCTGTTTTGTCAGTATGGACATATATTTCAAGAAAGTTATGAAATGTTCTTATAAGGGCATTTTAAATATCTTCATTTTAAAGAGAATTAAACCAAACCATAACTAAATAATGCAAGTGTAATGGGTATACTTTAAAAAAGGCATTTCTCTGTTGCTTATTTATGAAATGATGACCAGATCTTGCCCCATGTCCAAAACTATTTGTATGGCCAAAATTAAGTAAGTCAAGCTGTCTGTACTGTTACTTTTCCCCACCTTGCTATGTCTCTATCAAGCGCTAGGCAAGAGAATAGCTGCAGATTAGTCATAAATGTCTTCCAAATAGATAACTGAAACACTGTAGAAATTATATTCCATATTGTATTGTCTTCTAAACTATTCATCTCAAAACAAAAAAAAAAGGAGGAGCACAGGAGCTAAAAAGCAGCGTGCATCCCCCATATCCTCTTAGTTGTCTGCAAACACCTTTCTCCTGTGTGCTGTCCCATCAGTTATGTGAGGTGTAGCCACCTACAAAAGTGAATCCAAAGACAGCAGGGGGACTGGGTTTGTATTCACTCGAGACTAGTTGGCCATGTGTGGTTCTGGATGGCTGAAGGCATGTTTCCATAAGGGTGCCTGCCTGAGTGTTTCTGCATGTGTGCAAATGTTTGAAGTTCAGCCTCTCTGACTCTTCTAAACCCTGCCCTAGGGCCCCTTCCCTTGGCCTGCTCCTATCTCCTGTAACATACGAACTCCTAATTTAAAAAGAAAGAACACACACAAAAATAAACAAAAAAGCCAAAGAACCAAACTGAAAAACCTACCTGCTATGAGGCAGTTTCTTTACACAGAGATGCAAGCAAAACCAATGCAGCAAGGCCACAGACTTCCTTTGTTCCATCTCACAGGTTAACCGTGATCACTGAGCTTGGGTTGTGTTTTTTTCTTCTGAAGAGAGAGAGGGAGAGGGAGAGAGAGAGAGAGAAATAAGCCAAACAAAAAATGAAAAAAAGAAGCTGAGGCAGGAGCAGTTGCCACAGAGGTCTGTTGGTCTGGCTGGTCGCCTGATATCCCTGCAGCACAAGTTAGGTGAAGAAAGCCCGCTCCAAACAACTTGAGACCCTTTATAAGTCATGAAGGTGACTCATAACTAACCGACTTGCCTTGCCTTCAGTAAATCCCCTGCTTTCCTTTTCTTAGAAAAGAGCTTAAAAAAAAAAAAAAAGAGAAAACCAAAGGAAAACAGAAAACTCCAATCAAACTGAGGATTTTTAAAAAATACACCATGTACTTTCCTTCCCTCAGACAGCTTGGCATTAGCCTTTGAGTTGAGTAATAATAATAAATGCAAATGATTGTTTAGTAGTGACGGTACACTTAAACAAGTTAGGGGTATGTTGTGCAAGAGAGAGCTCATGCCATTATCTTCAGAGACCTAACTGGAGTTGGAGTTCACTGTGGTGAGCTGTTTCTTACTTTTCTCTGTATTACTTTTTCATCCAGAGCTGTCCTGCATGGACTTTTTGTATTGCAATTAGCCCTGGCAGGTCCAGGCAGAAAAAAATAAAATAATCAGAGATGGATAAAATTTTCCCTGTCCTCAAGAAATGTGCTGAGGCACCTTACAGCTGTAGCTGTAACAGTTTCAAGCCTCTAAAACCAGGGAGAAGTTCTAGCCAAATTAGGGTGTATATGGAAGACTGTAAAAGCGGATTGTGGAAGCCTGTTATTAAAATTATATGCCATTTTAAACATTCTTAAAAGACCACTGCAGATAACTGGAAAGACTGGTTGGTCTTAATGTACAGGAGATATAAATTTACACAGTTCTTATGTGCTGAACATATTCCCAGAAAAACTGAGTTTATGTGAATTTCAAGCAAGGAAAGGTATGTCTGCTACCTCCTGATTTTCCTCAGACACTGAGGGTTGTATGCTCTCAAAATACTATATTTTCACTATGAATAACATAATTCCTTTTGCCTTGTGCTCTGGAAGTTCAGTGATGTTTTAAAAAAACATTTTATTTTTAGAGCTCATTCAGATGGCTGAGAGACAATAGTTCTGTGTGCCAGTTACCAAAATATAAGGAAATTAAAAAATGCTTATCTTATGCACACTGTTCTCTTTGTTTGAGGTCTGCAATCAGAAACATCTTCATTTTCCACATATAGGCTTTGGATGCTTGTCCACAGATCTGCGCTTACACGGTTACGTCAGACCCTCACGCCTCATTGCCAACATGATGGATTTTAGCTCCTGTGGTTACACAGAAAAGTTTGAAGCTGTGCCTGGAGCAGTGATGTTTCTCTGACATGTCTCAGGTGAAGAAGCTCTGAGAAACGCTAACAATTAGTTTTATCTCCAAGGTCCCCCCGCTCTGGGGACAATTGCCACCACCCACGCTGCTGGAGGAGGAGGGCAGTAAGCCTGGCTGCACTCTAATGCTTCTATGTCTGTATGGGTGGGGGAGGTTATGGCAGTCACCTTTCTGTTTTCTTCCTATGCTTGTGGGTCAGAAAGAGACTGGATTTCTCTTGGGCCCTTACGCAGGAAAAAGAAAAAAAACACTGAGCTACTTGGTCCTCTCCCCCAAATGTCTTCTCTTGGTACTTGATGTAGGGCCAAAACTTGGGGTCAGCTTTTATGGGGAAGAAGAAGGAGGCTCCATTTCAGTGAGATTAGACACTGGGATTGTCTCCAGCCTGATTCTACTACAACACAAAAATCTTAATTTTTACCTTACCTGTCTTCTGTGATGATGCTCTATGAGACATATCTGACCAACAGAGGGCAATACGTTCATACAAGCAATAGATTCTGGTCCAAAACTTATGGAAATCAAAGAGAGTTTGAGCTTAGTATGACACTGGTCAGGCTCTTGACACTCAATACTAATTTCACTTGAGACAATGGTTAAGACTCCTAATGACTTCTATCAGAGACAGAAGCAGATCACAATTTGAGCTCTATTAGAAAATAAACAATGAAAAACACCATATTTAATTAAAACTGTTTAATGACAGAAGTGCTATCTTCAAATAGAGCTTGTTCATGAGTAACTGCAGGGGTTTAAAATATGGATCACTGGAAAAGCTAATAACAATCTAGAGGCAACAAACTTCTCTTTTAATTGACTGCAGCTTTTTTCAGACTTTCCGGACTCATCTTCTTCTCCTTTTTGAACTAAATTGTTTTATTCTTCTAATGAGTTTTTTGAGTTGCGAATTCCAAAATTGCTAAAATTAGGCTTTGTAATAACAGCTCACTGTAAATTTTTATTTTCAGTACACTTTTAATACTTTTATGGAAATTATTACATTGATTAGACAAGGTATTTTTGAACAGAAGTTCTTTAAAAGGTAACATTTCATTTAGTAAAAAATTATTCTGTACATTTTATCAGCTCTTGTTACACTGTCTAGTGAGGTGTCTAAAACATAATTTGAGATGGATATTTGAAGCTTTTTCAAACCCTCTCTCCCTGTTTTCCTCTATCCATTTGCAACAGCCTCCGGCACTTCAACTTGTGCCATCCTGGGTTTTAATGACAACTGAGTTGCTTTTACAGGAAAACAGTTCTTTCCTGTGGGCCCAAGTTACTTTTTAAGTGCCTATCACTTCCTCAGTGATCCTGAAATCTTACCGGTGAGCCATAGAGGAGCCAAAACATGATTGCTCAGATCTATCTTTCTTTTCTGATTTAAAGGTCATAAGTCCTAGGTGCAGCTTTAAACACCGATGACCAGTGCCTTCCCTTTCTTTACAGTCTCTCTTGTCCATGCAGTGGAGATGCAGCTTTCTAAAGCTGCCACGCAAACAAGATTTTCCAGGGGATCTCCTTTCCAGTGGAACTTGTGGCCTTATCTGAGGAACTAGGGCTGGAGCCAGTACCCAAGAGGTGTGGAGGCTCAGAAAAAGCAGCTTGTGGTCCTCTTCCGCTTGTGTCACAACTGAGTCAGAAATCCAGGAGGACACGCCAGAGCAATAGGCTGCATGGACATTTGAGTGCAGCTTGGAGGCCATTCCAGTGAAAAAGCTGGAGATCAGGCTTTGAACATGAACTCCAGAGCCCTCATGCTCGACGTCCTGGAAGGAGGCAGCAGTCATGGACAAAGCTGCTTTGAAAGCTACATCCTAGGGAAAACAGGTTCCTTCTACTTCTTTAAGGAAAGGAAAAGACTTGGTTGTGGGAGGCAATGAAAACTGTAACTAGTAGGGAGGACTCTAATACAAAAAGGGAATAGATGTTATTGTGAGCTGCCTTTGAGATTGTCTTTACATGTCAGAATGGGCTATGTTTTAAAATAAATATGCATTTTAATCCATCCTGGATAAGTCTAAGTGTGACTGAATAGAACTCAGGTATAATTAAAACTATGCTTAATAATGCCAAAATACTGCATGTAATTTCAAGGTGCTTTGAGTTGTATCCAGACATCAGAGAATAATGTTTGGATTTGTTTCCTAATGGCATTTCTTCTAACAGTGTTCTCAACTTACAGTTGCAGCTCTCATAGTTTCTGGATATTTACTTTATTATAGCCTTTTATTATTGGGGGAGAATGGATATCTTTTATTCTCAGACTTTCAGTAATTCTAATTTCTAGCAATCTGTGAGGTAGTCCTTTATTTTTTATTATGTTTAGCATCCATTCTTTGTCTTTTGATTCTAAGAAGGAAGGCAATAGAGCATGAATTGGAAATAATTTTGACATACTGGAAGTCCCTTCCCATTACTTTGTTGATGGTAAAAACTGCTATCTTCCTTTCAAATGCAGAAAACCAGAGGGAATATGAATATTGCTGCAAACCACAGGGCCAGAGGACAAGGCAGTCTGATGCCCATGGTCTTCCATCCAGTGAACTTTACAGTCCAGCTCCCCTGGCTCCCCTCACGGCCTTGCCAGGGGCAGGGGCTGGGGCAGCCCCCTGGGTGTCTGCCCTGCGGGGGAGCTGTCGAGGAACACAGGGGCACAGCTGGCTACAGGCAATGCTCCCCGCCAGCACAGCTGCATCCATAGACCTGTTCAGTCCTCTTTCTTAGGAGGTACCGGGTAAGGGACAATATATGACAGGTAGGAGAGAAATCTCTGCTGGGTTTGGCAGGACAAAAAGGGAGGGGGGAGGGGAGCACTTGCTAAATAATAAAATAATAAAAGATTATTTTGTAGCAGAAAAATTAAATGCATGTGTATCTCCTCATGGCTTAAGAACTTCTTGGAGCTTTCCTATTCAGCTGTGTAATATAGTCCACAATTACATTACCAAAGGGTAGCCATTGAAAATGTACTGGGGAAACTGATCATCACAGAAGTGTGTTTAGACTGTTTAAACTGGGACTAGAGAAAGACATATGTAACCTTATGTTGGAAAGTTTTATTTTTCTACTTTTTTTCCCCTCACATTTGGTAGGCATGGGCTGAAGAGACTAAGATGACTTCTCCTTGGAGAAATGATCTTCACAAATTGCTTAGGTACCTCACTAGGCTAAAACATCCCATAGGTGTCTCAGCTGAGAGCCAGAGATAAGCTCAGACCTAAAACTAAAAGAGAAATTTTTCTCCCATCCTAACCCAACTGTTGAACTTGCACTTTCACAGAGAAGGGGAAAAGAAATCAGAGCTGTGCAGAAAACTCTGACTTCTTTCAGTGTTGTGGAACCTCCTTCTACCTGCAGGTTATGTGCTATGTGCCTTCCTTACATGGTATTTGAGAACTACTGTATTCCTTATTATAAGTACCCTGAGTAGTCAGGGCAGTACTTATGTAATTTTTATATAACTACACAGAAAAATGTGTGGATCATATACACATAAACATTTCCAAGCACAGGCCAGATATAAAATCTGTCAGTTCCTATTTCCTCTTGAAAAATCAGAAGAACATTTTTATAGATTTTTGATCACTTAGGCTACAGAAAACTGTGAGTCTGTGGAATTTATTATTTCAGAAGTTTTATTATATTTCTGAGGGTATTAAGCATTTTTTTTTTTTGTATAAGCCAGGTTGGTGCTGTGAAAGAAATTGAGTATTCTCTTATTCCTGGCTTTCTCAAGATAAACAGTTTTAGATGTGAAGTTAAACTAAGGGACAACTGACTTCAACAATAACCATTGACTATTTGAACTTATTGAAAAATTACAACAATATACCAAAGGTACATGTGGGCATATCCTCAGCAAGAGAGTGGCAAGCAAAACAGTGAAAAGTCACAGTTCAGATTTTATTAGAATGTCAGACTGAGTAGAGAGCAAAAGAAAGGCTAGGCGAGCCTCATCGTTTCCTCACAAGAGAAGAGTTGGCAGTATTTTATCTGAATTAGGGGCTATCAGCAGCTATTTGTGAGTACCACTTGGAGGTCAAAAATCCTTTCCCTGAAATATGACCTATTTTGCTTTTGAAGATGGTTCTCGTGGTGTTCCTTTCTGAGCTGCATCTGTGTACCTGTGCAATGATTTTGTTTAGCTGTTTTGCAGTATAGTCAGATGCAGTGAGATAAGGTGGTCTTGTAGCGTGAAGTTCCTTCTAACCTGATATTATTCAGTGGTTCTGACAGCAGAGTTCAGCTCACTGTAGAATATAGCACAGATAAGGGATTGCTTGGAGAAGAATACAAAATTCATAGGTAGTATACAAAAAATTCTGATAGATGGAGTTAATGGTATACATTCTGGCGTTTGGATACTGAGTTGAAGATCCCTGCTCACTTCTTATTATAGGTTAAGCTGAGGGCCTTTGTTCTGTCTTCTCCAGTTTGGACTACAAAGTAAATTTTATTAATGTAAAACATTAGGATACTTTTAAGTGAATGGGTGTTCTGATAAGCCATCATCTCCAGGATGTTAAGAATTATTAAGAATTCCACAGTGCAAGATATCCTTATTACAGTTCCAGTCTTTCTCTTTGTCTGGATGTCTAGGAAAATTTAGATAAGGATTGTGAATTTGTATAGCCTTATTCGAATCTCCTAATCTCTTGCAGTTTGCACACCTTTAATAGTCCAGCAAGATGTTTCAGTGGGAACCAAATCAGAAATATCTACCACATGTTGAAAATGTAGAGCTCAATCTGAGCTCATTGCACAATTCTGTTTTAGCAACATACCAAGTTGTCAAATCAAGAAGAAAAACATGTTTATTTTCTAGGCTGAGACAGTATGCTAATGTTTAGTATGAAAAAATTATTTAGTGGCTGTTAGAAACAGAAATGTTGTAGAGGAGGGCCACTCATGAAAACACCCACAAATGTCTTTTGTGGATAAATAAATTGCTCAATGAACAGAAAAAAAGGTTGTAAAAAAAAAACCCTCCCCACAACCATTGGTGTTTCCCTTTGAGACTGTTTTTCTTTGTTCTAAGACCTACAAGGTTACAAGTGTGTAAATATATCCTGTATTGAAAGGGTTAATGGATTTTATCTGCTTCTTTTATACTCACAGGAAAACTACTTAGCTCGATTTCCTGTAAAATAGAGAGCTGTATCACAACATGAAACACTCAGCTGACAGTTTTATGGCAAGAAATGGAAGGAGCAGCTCTGTGAGAGTGTGCTTCAAAGAGAATAACGTGGGTGGGGAAGTTTTACAAGCTACGCACAAGTTCAGAAATTTCTGAAGAAGTCAGTCTTCAATCAATGATATTTCTTTCTGTAAAGTACATGGGATTTTGTGCTTTTTTCAGTGATGAATATTTCCTTCCCAGAATCCCCTTAATGATGACACTGGTTGTTACTACAGAGACACGGGATCAAAAAAAGAAAAAAAGATGGTCTGGTATGTCACAGAGAGGGAGATGTTGAATGAAAAATTACATGTTTGGATGTCTTCTATGCTCTTGTATGTTCCTAGGAAAACTGAACAACTGCATAAATATAAATTTGTTTAAATATATAAAATTGCTTTTTCTCTTTAAAGGTCAGTAAGATTTATTAATAAATATCAATAAGGTTTATTAATAACAGCAGCAGAAGCAACGGGAGAATTAGAACAATCACGCCTTGAGGGTCTGACAGCATGTGTTACCACCATCAGGTTGTCTTGAGAAACCAACTAGTAATTATGTGTCTAAAAATCATGTTATTAAGTCGCATCTACCATAGCCTTCAAAGGAGAGGCTGTGGTCTTCAATGGGGCCAACAGTTTTATTTTGAGTCACAGTCTCAACTGATTTCTCTAGGAATGCAGGAATGTATCTGTCTTGTTCAAAAGAGAGCAACACAATCCTGCACTGAGAAAAAGTTACAGGTGCATTTGTAATGGCATGCTCTGTTTTTAAAGAAGGACGTGGTAGCATTGAGGACTGGATACCATGTGGTTTTGCTTAGGTGAGGAGCACTTCCCCACATGGCCAGTCCTGTTGTTGGGTTAAATAAGATTACACTTGTGTCTGTTGACTGTAGGATCTCAACCATCTTTTCCTCCTACATTTCTGGAACTGGAAGAAAACAAAGAAAAATACCCCAGACCAGAGCCTGACTCAACAGCAAACACACGAAGACGGGAGTAGGATTATATATAATAAACTGGCTAACAGCATGACCATGCAGCAGGGTATATCTGTATCCACATAGGTCTTGGTTCAGTGAATGATCCATTCCACTTTCAAGCTAACTCATCAGCCGGAGTGTGGCAAACATGGGAACACACAATTACCCCCCTGCAAAGTGAAGCTGGAGGTGAAATTTGGCAAGTGTGATGCAGTTGGAGGTCTGGGCTAATCTGGGGCTGCTCCCAGCAGCTGTCATACTGCAGGTAGGTGTTTGGACTCCCAGGGAGTTTCTGGCATGCAAGGGTGGAAGGGTGGTTGGAAAGCCCCTCGGGGCACATCCCTGCTATGAGGTGCTAGGCTGAGGACCCAGAGAAAGTCCGGCTTCAGCAAACATCTCTGCAGAGCAAGGAATGTGGAAACCCTCTGTGGCCAAGGTTCTCCTGCCCTCCAGAGCTGCTGGAGTTTTAAGTAAGGCATCCTAAAAGTCCTACTTTAATTTGGGCAGGTTTAGTCCTGGGGCAGCCCTAGGGGGAGGGAAGTCGTATGCTGGGGCCACAAGGCTCAGTGGTCAGAGCTCAGAGCAGAGAGATGAGCTGGCAGGAAACCAGGGGGAATGCTGCTCACTGTTTAGTGAAAGTCTTTTGAAACAAAAGTGTTTCCATGAGGCTTATGATTGTCATTAAACTGCTCTGTGTTGCAGGATTCTTTACCAACTCCATGTGGTGTCTCCAAGTGCAAAGACCTGAAGTTGGAAACAAAATACCAGCACGTTGATTTAGAAGTGGTAAAACAGGTTTTCTTGTTCCTTCATATGTTCTGCATTTTAGTATCACGTTTTCAGTGTGTTTGTGTGCAACTGAGAGGGTTTGCAAGCCTCCTTGAGTGAAAACTGCAAGTATGATGTTAGTGCAGAATTCTTGAGTCTCAGTTCACTAAGCAAAACACCTAATATCCCAACACTTCCGTGCTGTGCTCTGCCCAGCAAAACATAGCAACTGCACAACCTTATTCTTTCAGCTTGTCCTCCCTTTTTCTGCATTTTCCTGTCCTGCATGAAGAACAGGTGGCAAAGCAGAGCAAGGAATATTCTGTATCAGCCAAAACATTTCCCTCTATCACTTTAGCTGCACACTGTAGCTGACAACTGAGCACAAAGTGAAACTTAGGAGGGAAATATTCCATTCTAATAATTAAAAACATCAAACAACTATGTTGCTGTGTATTCGATGCTCACAAAGAGATAAATTGCTATGAATAATCAGTCATGTTTACAATGTTCCAAACCTGAAAAAAAATTGTCAAAATGTTTCTCAAATAAAGAAACAATTTTGGAATGAGATTTACGTGTTTTAGGGGATCTCAGAGTAGCAAATTTATCTGAGAAGTTGAAAGACCAGTTCATATTTTTCCAGTTCTTTTCAGGATGCACAACTGGATCCATCTGGCTATAAAGTTTGCTGCCAAAGCAGTGCTGATGAGATGAAAAGGGATGATCTTGTTGGAGGAGATGAGACAGACCAGTACCTGTAAAATCCTTAAACCTGACGGAAGTTAGTTTGGGATGAGGAAGCTGGTTGCAAATAAGAGTTCACTTCTTAGAGGACTTTCACTATAAAGATGTAACTCAGTCTGCCGTTGGAGGTTTGAATGAGATCATTATAAGTGTGTACATACATATGGATATATCCCTCCCCTCTCTGCCCCAGCCCACGGCAGTGATTGCAGTAGGCCACCAGCTGACTGTGTGCCATATGGGCACTTCTCAGAATACTGAATGTATCTATGAATGTTTTTCAGGGAAGATAAGACCACATCAGCTGGAGGATCAGTAGATTTGTAAATTAATTTATGATCCAAGAAGACATACATGGTTACATAACACACATGCTCTTATTTCCTGGGTCCCTAAAACTCCATTAGCAACTTTCTTTCTATAGGATGTATCTACATCCTAGCATAAAATGAAAAACTTCAGGTAACAAATATTACCTGTTTCTCTGAAATTTCATCCTTTGAAAGACAAGCATTTATAAAGCAGAGCCCACAACTAATGACAAGAAGTGTATCTAGTATTTTCATGCCCACCACATGCATATCATATCCTCTTTTCCAAGTGACATAGCTTCATAAGCAAGACTTTTAAATTCTGAAGTGACTCATGAAATGCATGCAGGCTCTGTTTATGCTTTCTTTACCTTCTTAACAAAGAATGCCAAACCACTGAACGTTAGGAAGCATTCCTACTTCATTTCTTAGAAGTTTTTGCTGTTCCCCTTTCTAATGAAGGCTGCCGTTATAGTCATATGTCAAGAATGATTCATATAACACAAGATAAGTTTACATATGCCTTACTTTGTGTACTTTCACTTATTCATAAACTTACACACTAATTCTTGTTTTAGATTTTATTTAATGCCTGTATAAGGATGGGTGTTCATTTACTTACAGAAACACCATTTATCATATTGCATAGAGTTTTGTGCATAACATGTGTTGCCTGGGTACTTGGATGGTTTACCTTAGAAAAAACTCAGACATTCAAAAATAAATCTAAAAACCAGCTTGTCAAGGTACATGTATTTTTATCTCCAATATGTGATAATACAGGTGGATGGCTTTATCTTATGTTTACTGCTGACCTGATTTTACTGGCTTGGGTGATTGATAGTCATTGTTGTAGTAATTTATTTGCCCTGCTGCTGCAGGTGGCAATCTAACAGGTTTCCAGCTGTTTGTCAGCATAGGCTACTGGATATTTGAAAATCCGAATAACAGATGCCAGGTATAGGGCAGGGTACAACTATTTAATATGAAAACTAGAACTGGGGAAGCTTCAATGCATGGGAAATGTCAGTCCTTGCTCAAGACTTGCTGCATGTACAGGTGAACAAGTCTGTTAGTGGAATCCTTTGTTGCCAGGGATGTTCCAGGGACAATAGTTTTAATGGACTTGGATCTTTCTACAGGAGAAGGACAATTCTTAAGTCCCTTTGTGCTTGAATACAAGCAGATTTAGACCGTTGACAGGGCTTTAACCTCATGTAAGATGGACTTTCATGTTATTGACATCTGTGTCTGTGTTAGTTACCCTGGATTCTCTGTAAGGTCTGTAAGTGGGAAGAAACAGACATTTTTAGACATGGTTCATCTGGCCTATTTTAGATTTCTACTTTAGATGGACATGATTTGTACCCTAGAAGACCTATTTATCTCCATGACTATACAGAAAATCTATACTTTTATCTCAGATGCTGAGGTCTACTTACACTAGACACTATATTTTTTCAGGTGAATCCTAGCTGCAGAGCCCAGGCCAAGTCCAAGGTTAGACAGAAAAGCACGGTGAAATCCACTAACCTCAGCATCCTCCTCAAGCAGCGCATTGTATAGATGTAGTGATTGAGACCAGCACTGATTGCCAATATCAGCAACACACACACAACTGCAAAGTTTTTGTGGAGTCTACAAGATTTAGGGTGTGTATTTACTTTACAAAATTGTCCCTTCAGTTTTTATTTGGCTTTGTTTTTAACATATGATATTGCAGATGAATATTTTAATTTACTGTGACATGATCTGAATACAGCTATAAGATTTCATGATTAAAAAATAAAAACATCAGGAGAAAATGCCTGAAATCCATTTATCAAAGATACTAAATGGAATTTATAAATTTGCGTTTTTATTTACAACTGGTTCAAATACATCTTCTGACTAAATGTACCTGTAATGATCTCCGTTTGCCAAAGACTGTAAATAAGGAGAGAAGGTGGACATCTTCTGGCACTGTGAGGGCATTCTTGGCAGGCAGTAATTATAGCTAACTGATGAGTTTCTTATTTATGGAGTGCAATCTAAGAAAATATATCTTGATCTAAACATCAAAGCTTTCTGTGGATACTTATATGCAGAAGTCCAAATTTTAATAACCATATTTGAGTTCTTAAAGGATTGTCATATTCAAGTGATTATTTCTATTCAAAGTTAGTAGAATGGATTTACTGCCTGCTTGTCTGCTCACCTGATATAGCAAAGTCACAGAGTAAAATGGGCTGGTGAGGAGGGAATCTAGTCACAGCTTTGCAGAAGTGCATTTTGTATCTTTATTTAGATGTGCATCTAGGGACCTACTCTAATGTTGCATTCTTACCTCCTGTCAAAATAGGTAGGGCAAAAATTTTCAATTTAATATTCAACCAAAGGAGGGTAACACCTGAACAGTTCTCCATAGACATCAGCTTCAGCAACACTGCAAGTTGCTTGCCCACACAAGATTTTGGCTGCCTGGATTTTGCGGTTATGGCAGCAAATTCAGCTCTTGCTAGAGAATTTAATTAATTAGTGAACCTGGTGATATTTGGTTTGAATGTCTGTGTGAACACATTTGTGTTATTTTGAGTGCAGATAATACTTTTTCTTACATTCTGAACTGTAGACCAGAGTTATCCCATATGCTAGTCTCAGAGCACAGTGCCAGGAAAGCGGTTGCTTCACTTGAATGTCACCAGGATTGCATGCTCCTGAAAAATTCTATTGCTCCCCTCTTTCAAACAGGAAATGCCACTTAATTTGTCAGATTTTTCAAAACAGGACTGTGTTTTAACCACAACATTTGCAATGTGAAACAAGATTATTATATTCTGACTGACTTCTGAGACATGCTCATGGACAGGGAAAAAAAGAGTAATTATTTTAAAAAAAAGCTCTTGCTTGGTTTTCAGCAAAACCTGGGGAGTCAGGTGACCACTATAAGGGCTTGGTGCAGTGAGAGGATTTTGTATTTGAGCTCAATGAAAACGAAAGACAGTTCATTCTAGTCAATTATATCATGCCTTTACAGGAAATTTGGGATGCTCAGTTCCTTCTGGAGGGTAGGGTACTAGGTAAGTTAATTTGTTATTTAAATACCAAACACATGCATAATACTTAATTTAAAAACACAACAATAAAACTTTCTGTATGGTAGACATGCTTCCACTGGCTTTTTAAAAGCAGTACAAATGTTCCAGGGTTTTCGGTTGGAGCAGATTTGCTTGGAAAATACATAAAATAAAGTTAAATATAAGAAAATTATATAATATAATCTGGAATACATAATTAGATGGAACACTGATGGAGTAGGAAGCCAATTTTCTTTCAGTATGTATAATGTGGTATTAACAACAAATAATGGTTACCTCATTAGTTGAATGGATTCCTAAATGCAGTTGGTTATACAAACATGTATTAACTAATGTCTTGTGTTCTTAATACTGAAGCCCATAGGGCATGTATCATAGACATATCAAGTATTTATTTTGTTTGAATTTTAGATAAAATTAATAAAGATTCACTGGAGAGAATTAATGAATTTATTCATGCTGGTCCCACATATATAACCTAATGTATCTGTGGAAGACTCCCACTTGCTTCAGTGTGAATTTATTTCAGTGAAAGCTGGATCCAACGTATGAAGACAGAAAATCCAAACTATTTTTAAGAATAAAGAATTATGTATAATATACATACCTTGGCAAGATATATGCACTTACTCAGAGACACTGTGAAAACATACTGTTAAATTCAATAGAAAGTCTTGTGTAACCTTATTTTTTCTTGCACACAACTATTACTTATTTTTGATTAGCCAATGACTCAACAGCTAGATAAGTGATTTGGAAACAGTTTTCTCTATTTGAAGTATAAAATCTTATCTGTGGGGTGGGTTTTTTTTTTTTTTTTAATTAAACTTAACTCTCAGGTAATATTTTTTATTCAAAATTGAAAATCAGGTCCCAGAATGACAAACAATTTTAGTCACAAGTATATGGAGTCTTACACAAATGTCCCTTCTCCATGTTTCTGTTCAAGAAATGAATCTGAGTTTTGCAGTGGCCTGCAGTCATTCTAAGCTGAAAATCTCATTAAGCAAATTGGTGTGGGGTTTGTTTGATATGTCTCTTGGGAACGTTGTAAGAAAATCTAAAACATCTCTCACTTTTACACCTTCCATCCTGAAACTTAATGTACTCACATGAAATTACTCAGGGTTCTTACCAGCCACAGGGGAGAGGTGTGCTCCCAAACTTGTCTTCTGCTCCCACAGAGGACAAAATGATTTCTTCCCTTCATTTTTGCTGGGCTGTAGGCCCGTGATATTTCATTGCGTTGACTTAGGGCCTTTAAAACCATACTGATCTAAATATGTACTGTGGTGCTGTGGGATGACCAATGTGTAATTTAAGAAATAGCCTTTTGAATAATGTAATGGTTATACTCATATTTTACTTAAAACAGACTTTATATTTCTAGCATAACACCGCCCCCCATCTGCCCCCACTGGGTTCCCATGAGCGTCCACAGTGGTTTAACCAAAGCAGTTTTTAAAGCATACCTCTTACTACTCACCGGCCAGTTTTGTATGCAGGCAAATTTTAAGGCATGGCCAGAGACCTAAACCTTCAGCATTTCCTGGCACAACAAAAGTGTGAATAGTTTTGCACACAGAAGAGGGAACCTATCTGTTTAATACGTCAGAGGAGAGTGTGTCTTATCTCTTTTTGTCTAGCATTGAGCATGGTGAAAGTAATATTTTCTTGTCTGTGTTCTCATGATTTTTTTTTTCATTAGTTCATTTTTTAATTCCTAAAATATACTTCAAATTCTTTTATTCCAGGAGCATGTCCAGATAAAACGTGGTATTTCAGAAACATTCAGGGTTTGCGGAGTACTCCTCAACATGACATTAAATTGTTTGTGGCCTATATCTCACTTTAATTCCTAGTACCCTGGCAGAATCCTACTCAGCAACCTGCTTCTTTCACAAATACTGTTATGAGTTTTGGAAACTGTTTCCTCTAATCATAGAGATGCTGACAACAATGCTTGGCATCATGCAGAAGAGTAATTCCAGCAAAGCAACAGGACTACTCAAAAGTTTAAAGTGGAGTATATCGGTTTGCAGGATCAGAACCTGAATTTCTGCAGGATTCATGGAGATCACTGTGGTACACAGGAGAGTACAGTGAAATAATTTTTTAGATCCTTTGTAACACACACACTTGAGATATGGCACTACCCAAAGGACATTTGCATCTCATTTTTATTTTGGTAATCGGTTTCCTTCTTGGGACCTACACTTGTAATGAGTCATTTATTTTTGTATTTTAAGGTCACTAAATCACAGGCAGAGAGAGAAGGTGGTGGTCATAAGAGAACCATTATTTTCTCTGTATACCTATGTGCCATTAAGTTTCCTGATAATTCCAGCTGTTTCTTGTGTCCCAGGATGGAGATGTTTTACTGTTTAATGCGTGTGAGTACAGTTCAGTGGTCATACTCATTCATTGTACCTTTTTGCTCTTTCATCCCTTGACATTTGTGTATGTTAATTTTTATGAACCTCTGTGCTTTTCCCACAAAGAGAAAAAAAATCAAAACTAAGTTTACCATCAGACTACAGGCAACAATTTAAAAAGAATTAGTAATTTGGTATATATTTATAAATAAATTTATCCATTTGATTTTACTGCAATCCTAGAGATATGATGAAGCAACATGGCTTACACAGAGGGGACTTTTAGTTAAAATACACACAGAAATAACTGAAAATGAGGGCTGTGACTTAAAAAGCAACATATTTTTTAGTGATCTTACACTCAAGGTGTCTGGAACCTAACATCTCTGGTATTGGCTTGGGCAGGTTGGACCACTGCTGTGATTCATCCTGGCAACTCTCAGTTGATTTTGTACATCGAAGGGGGATTCCCATTGAACAAGGGTAATTCTAAAAGAGTGCTTGTAAGTGGATTTCTGCATCTCAGCATATTTCTGATCTCAGCCCACTTGTGAAGATCAAGACTTTATCATCCTAAGTGTGCGAATGCTGAGTTCACTCTGCTGCTCATTCATGTTCCCTCTGCCCAAATGTGTGGGGGTACTGCACTGCACAATGTGTGGGAATTATATATTCATACTAGTGCAGCAGAAAAGCAAAGACTGGACACTAGAAGCAATTCCCTATGACTTCCCTTCTCTTTACAGTAACCTGTGCTGATTTCACAGCTTCCTCTTCTGCTAACATATTTTTTTTCTTCTGAGCTTCCTTCTCTCCCTTACTTTTCTCCAGTTCTTTTATATTATGGTCACTTTCACTTTTACTTGTGCCTCATGGATTGGTCTGTATCACTCTCAGCTCATACTCCCTTTTTATTATCTTTATCATCACCATTCACTTTTCTAGCCATTCATCGAGCTCTGCAGGTTCTACCTATTCCTCCAACCTTTTTTGTAATAATTGCTTTGCTTCTATCTATAACTTGTTTCCTTCTATTTCTTGAATGTCCGTACTCATCTTCTGTAGCATTCACCTCTCAGCTGTCAATGTTCATCTTGTATCATATCTGTTTTTCTCTCATTTTATCCAAAATCTCCATCAAGGGACATGGAGGACTTTTCCATAAATCCTTAGTCTTCACATGCTAGCTCTTACATTCTTTTGGTAGAAGAAATGTTAATTCCCTTCACCTTCTTCCTTTCCCTTTTCTCTCCTACTTCAATGCCTTCCTTAGTGTAAGATCCTATCCCTTTAATCCTGAGCCTTGACTCAGTCCTTAGTGCCCAGTTCCTCCATCCTTGTTCTTTTGCTGCTGAGCATTTTTTGAAGGAAATCCAGCACTTCCTTCAGTACAGCCTGTTCCCTCCTCCATCAGCTTTTTCATTTTCTAGGACAAAGAATAATAATAGTCACCTACTGGATTTCATGTCCAGAGATACCACTTACGCGTAATCCTTGATTTTTTACTTGAATATTGCTTTCCCCATTGCCTCTACCCCCTTTTTTCCTTCTATTCCAAACTATCTCTCTTCATCAGAAACAAAATAGATTAAATCCTTTATTGTCTCACCCCTCTTGGTTCCTTGACTTATTTACACGCCTCTCGTATCAACATTTCAGTGACTGTGAAGACTGAAGAAACTGTCTCTGGAGATTTGGCTTCTGAAGAATTTTCAGAATTCAACAACCAGATGTGAATACTACAGAAGACACAGGGAGGAAACAAGCAGAAAGAGGAATCAAAATAATGTTGTTTAAAGTAGCCTTTGTGACTGCCATTCTGGCACTTTTAAGAAAATTGAGTTGTTTTTTGGTTCCAAGAAGGCTAAGTGAGCTGGGACATTATCTCCAAAAGCTAAGAATAGATAAAGGAAATATGTCTCTTAAAAGCAGACTAGATCAAATTGCATCAAAAGGCTGAATCTGAGCAGATGAACTCCAAGTTGTGTGCTGCAATCTTAGTCTATCGATAAACCAGGCTGAAGATCTGGACCATCAGAAGTGAACTGAAGCTTGCCAGACCACATTTGTTTCCTGATTTTTCTGTGTGTCTACTTTTCCTCCAAAACCCCCTGGGTCTAATCCTGAAGTGCAGCTGAAGCACTTCTAGAATGACTCTGTATGTGGTAGCTCTCAAGGCAGACCTGGATGATAACTGGTGAAGAGGATGTTTGTCCTTTGAAGGTATTCCAGGCATTCATTTCATCTCAGCCTTTGCTTCAAGGTGACTATTCAGACCTGGAAATGGAAATTTGTTAGTGATGTTTCAGTTTACAGCAGAAAAAAAGCATCAGGTCTCTCAGTTTGTCTTGAGAAGTTTTTAACTTACTTTCTTCTAGAACGTGTGTAGGCATGTTAGCCTCTCTGCTGCGAATGGAAGAATAATGAAATTTATTGTGTGTCCTTGGCTTTCAAAGGACTTCTTAATAGGGGATAATACTTTGGCTTACATTATTGATATTAAAGATATTTTTGCTTTATTTTGCTGCCCCAAAACAAACTCTTGGCTCGACAATGGGCATCTAAAAGCATGGCAGATGGGTTTAACCTATTTAACTGAAGGAAGGAGAAGTGGGTTATGGGACCAAGTTTATATTACCTCACGGCAGGCTGTTTTCATTCCCTGCAAGGAATGCATTTCCTTAAAGAAAGAAAGCATTTCAGTGAATTTGATGAATACAGTAGTGAAGATGACTGATCTCCCTTAACTTGAAGTCTTGATGTGGGCTTGAAGACAGTGGATGAGCTATTTGTAACAACAGCTGCTAGTTCTGCCATACCCAACTGTGTTGGTAAAGACATTAATGTCTGGGGAGGTGTCATGGTGTGATCTACAGGACTAATCATGTTGGAGTCACCTCTTACTCCCCTCCCTTGAAAGTGCAGCTGGAGAGGACTATAGGTAGGCTTTGTAGCCATGCAGGTGGCTGGTTGGGGCCTGTGGCAGCCATCCCTCATAAGGAAGAAGAGCATGTGACCTTCCATGGGAACAGTCTGGTTCCCCATGAACTATTGTGAGGGCTGGGAGGGTCAAATCCATCAGTTGGCACTGCCCTGGTTTTGACCTCTGTGCGTCTGAAAAGGATCATGCAGGAGGGCTGAATCATTGCTTGCCTAGAGAAGGAGAAACACAATAGTGGAGTGTGATAGTGGGGGTCAGCTCTCCTTCCCTCCACAGCCAGTGGCCTCAGGGGTTGTGTCTCTACCTGGGCCAGTGGCAGTGTGGTTTGGTGGGAGCTGTGGTCAGGGAGTTTCAGACATACAGTTAAGCTGTCCTTTGGCTTTGGACAAAGGTGAGGATGAGACTGAGGACTTCTGTCGGGGAGTGTGACCTTAGTGACTGATGAGGGACATCTTACAGTAGGCCAACAGAATTAATACCAATAATGAATAGGTTACCTGTGACGGAATGTGGGCTTGAGGGCTACTAAAACATTTTTTTTTTTCAAATCCTCTTGGCTAACTGGAATTCCTCACTACATACTTGGAGAACAAATTTGACCTGGCCTCAAAGTCATTCACAGTTACCTTTGTAAACTTTTAGAAGGCAGGTGATACTCAAAGAGTCTGCAAGAAGGTGAGCATGTTATAGAGGGAATCTGGGGAGTTATAGACTCTTATCTTTTACTACCAAAAATACTGAAACAAATAATAAACAATTTACAAACACCTAGAAGAGAACAGGAGTTAATCAATGGCATGTATAGATTAATTAAGAAAAAAACATGTCAAGTAGTTTCATTCATGAAGGGGAACATGGCTTTGTGCTTAGGAAAGATCCTTGATTTTATATCTTTTGATATTTTCTCACATGACATTGTCATAAGCAAACTGTAGAAAAATGGTCTAGATGAAACTGATATAGAGTGAAAAGCTGTTTGGCAAACTGTTCTTACAGAGTGTTAATTAATGATGCATCACCAGAAGAGGAGAATATATTGAGTGGATGTCCTGGGTTAAGCCATCACAGTGGAGTTGTAGTAGGCTACTATTGACTATTTTCGTTAGTATCCATGATGAAGGAAAGTGGAACATGACTCTCAATTTGCAGATGACACCATGTATACTAGAAGATAGCATTACAATTCAAAGTGCTGGTAAACTTGAGAAAAAATCTGGAAAAGAAGGGTGGAATGCAATAAACACAAATGTCAGGTTGTGCCTTGAAAGTCAACTTTCTGGTGTATTTAGCATGTATTTAGCAACCAGAGTGTTTCTTTCAATCCTCATGGTTCATGAATAATACAGAACAATTGGAGAAAATTCAGAAATAAACAGCAAGAGTGGTCCACCTCTTAAAACATATGACTTATAAGGAAAGCTTCAAAGACATGGGGTTATTTAGTCAATGAAGGAAAAGACAGAGGTAGCAGCTGGTCAGTCTTGAAAACCAGAAGAAACTAACAAAAAGACGAAAGAAATAATCTGTTCTCTGTGTTCTTCATAGACAGAACAAGAAATAACAGACTCTGAAGTCAAAAAGATCAAGTTAAACCATTAGAATTGAAAAAGCCCACTCAAAACCTAAAATATTTTCCATCAGGGTGTGTATCTTAGGCATATACCTTATATAAAGCCATCACGGGAGATTTTTAAGAACAGCTGTTAGAAACTATATAGCTGCAATTCTACAGCCTTTAAGGCAGGTGAATGGACTAGATAGTGTCTTTAAGTTGATCCCTTTCCTGTTTTCTGTGGTTCTGTGATACAGCTTTCGATAGAGAAATCAGAAGTTGCTGCCTATAGAAGTATTAGTCTTGAATTCAAGAACTGTCTTTCATGCTTCCTGTGAATGCCCCTTCAGTTAAGAATGACTGTGTTTCTGTCTTGCTCTAGTTAGGGAC